>NW_028280891.1:655000-932500 GCF_059751285.1 Brachycentrus maculatus
ATCGTTTTGCGGCACATTCGTCTAAGATATCACATTGCGACTGCATGTAGTCTACTTTCAACCTTAATTTAATTATATTTAATTAATTTGTGTCAGATACCCTTTTTACTGTTACAAAACAGAATATATATTGTATTATTCGGTCATTTAACGTTAACTTTGTATAACACCACTTGGAGAACGTTTTTACAGATAAAAAATATAATAAAATGTATAAAAAATAAATATCAAGACACTTATTGAACTTTTTACTGTGCAACAGATCTTTTAAGTTAAAACCTGAAGGTTTTTTCTCCATTTGCAAAATATTTAGTATATTTAAAAAAATTATCAAACAATACCTTTTCTTCAAAATGCAAAAACAATACTTCCTGCCCTGTAGTGGGTAAATATTAAGTTAAAAATATGACGCTTCGGCTGGGATATAATACATTTTCTGGGCATTCCGAAAACGTGCACAACTGAAAATTGACGATTTTTGAAATATGACGTTGTTGAAAAGAGTGAGGGATATGTACCATATGGTACGAGTTTATATAACTGCCTATATGCAATGTCGTGCATTGCATATGGGCAGAAAAGCGGCACCTAACCTAACTTACCAGCATAAGATACATACCCTACATTACTAAGTACATAGTACCTAGCTTACTTTACTATACCTCCACTGCCTACCTCAATTAATTTTATGTTCAGATCACTAGTGTATGGTATAGTCGTTGCGAAAGGGTTAAATTAACAAGAATGTAATGACGTTCTCAGTTACCAGAGCTCGATATTTAAAATCAGTAAATCTCATTCGTCGGCCAGTAAAGATTTTTAATTAGGATGTGTTTTCAGACAATGGTATTACCGATTGCATTTAATGACGCAACTGGAATTCAAGATTCGGAGCTGGCTTGTATTAGAACTGATCCGGCAAGTACGATATATGGAAATATAATACATATCGCGTATGTGCCTCAATTCAATAATAACATTAATCCGAAATTTTGTAATAATTCCATTAAATGTATTTTTTACAAAAAGGTACTTAGATGATTTGGCCACCTTAATCAATTTATCGAGGTATATTGGATGCCAGCCATGCTTATATGTATCAAATAAATCATAGTTGTACAGGAGAAAGTGACTAATGACTAACTAACAGAACGTTTAATGTTCAGGAGGGCCATTTAAGCCAATTTTGATTGGCAAGAAAATAAACATCAATGTAGATAGTCATTTTTAAAACATCAATATATTATACTTCCAAGTTTAAAATCCCTTGGAATTTTTTTCTCGGCAATTTTAAGCTAGTAAGATATCAAATTGTCAATGATAACGTTTTTGTAAAAAAATGTACTATGTCACTTTCTCCTGCATGACTACGAAATAATAAAAATGTAACAATATCCATATGAATAAAAAAAGGACATTTTCTAATAAAGGTTTAAATCGGAAAAAAACTACTGTTTAGTTGGTTAGTTAAAATTCAGTTTTTTTGGTAAATATCACTAATTTTACAAACACCACTCTTTCTGGTAAATTTTATAAATTTTCAAACACCGCTCGGTGTTTTACCACGAAGTGTTTTATTTACTAAATATCACATACCATTTACTGAGTAAAACTCAAATTTAAAAAATGTATGTAACCCTGTACGTGTGCGATCGTTACGCCGGAATGACATTTTTTATTGAATACATTGTAAAAACAAAGAAAAAAATATGACTGTTTCATTTCACTTAGTATGTTATCTTAAAATGTTTACGCTATTATATTATGAGGTATAAAAAAACCTACCAATCACCTTTCTATACTCGTTTTACATCCTGTGATTGGTGAAAATTACATTTAATTCCAACAAACGAGTATATAATCCTATTGGTGCGCAGTCATGCAAGTATCCTTGTGTTTTACGAACCAATGAAACTGTCCGAATTTGCATTTTATATTAGATGATCGTGCTATAATTTACATTAATAAGAGCGTGAGAAGTAGTTCACACGTCAGACAATACCTGTTCATCTTCAAGATGATCATAATGATATAAATGGGTGGGTATTAATGGTTTTTAATTCAAATTATTAAATACTAAGTATTTACTAAGTTAAACATAAATTAAAAATTAATAGATATTACCACAAAGTGTGTGCCGAATCAATTGATGAAGTTTTTATTTATTTTTATTTTGAACAATTAGAAATTACGTGGTTTCTACTGTTTAATATCACTTACCTCCGCAGTGTAGTGGTCAGGCTACCGTGGTGGAGGTCCTGGGTTCGATTCCTAGAGGTTCAAAATAAATTTGTATGATTTTCCTTCGCATATTTATTTAATATCATCCTGGACTGGTACAAGAAGTGCATGACTAAACACCTTTCCTTCGTGCAATTAATTATCAAATTAACACTGCGTCGCTACGATGCTACAGTACCCTATGCACTATTGGATGCGGACAAAGGTTTAAAAAAAGTATTACTTACTTATTAAAGGTCGAAATGCGATCTCGTAGACGAATGTGCGGCATCGTTATGCCGCATGTGTGTGATAGTATTCGTATGATGTATGATAGTATTCGAATGGTGATATTAGGAAGGAATGCAAGGCTGACATTAGCTGTTACAATAAAATCGACTACATATTGATATTGTTTGGGCATTTAATCAAATGAATGAAGTAAGAAAAGTATAACATATTATGAGGCGAGTGTACTTGGTAATAGAAACCCAGAAGACCGAGAAAAACTCGTGATGATCAAGTATTACATGTCGGAAAAATCGGCGGGTATGTATGAGGTGGTGCTTGAATATGGAAGAGGTAATTTTTTTTGCATGACAGATTGGTATGGCGTTCTATTTCCTCAGCCTTCTCCTGTGGAGAAGCGGCTTGATGGATTGTTAGTTAGTTACTTACTCCAAAACTTATCAATGAATCCGTGGATCAGTGAGTTGTCGACAATTAATAATTATTCCGGGAAATTTCGAGTTTTGTGAAGGTTAGTCCATCGTAACATTGATCGGTTCTTAGTAAACGCGTGGCGTGATTGATACAGATCTACTGATGCAGATCTTCAAATGATCGGATCTTGCTCACAAATCATCAAGTCCTTTGTGAATTACTAATCGGTGTGTTGTCACGTTCGGTTTACATTGTTCTGACTAAAAATAATTAAATTTACTGCATATAAGTCTGTCACGCGTCGTGGGCATCAAGCTATCCATTGTCCAATGAGAGTGCTTGTCAATCCGTCTCAGCCAATAGCAGCGCTGCTAAGTGATAATAATTGACGTCATTAATATCCGCCGCAGGCTATAATGTATGCTAATCGTGGTACTAGCATTGTTTGATACTAAATAGTTACCATATTATTTAATTGTATAAGTTTTGTAGGCGTCGACACTAATATAAGGTTAATAGTACCATTTGCATGCTTCGCTGAGCAGCTGTTACTTGGTGATTACATAAAAATAATTTCAAAAACAAAATATGTATGTAAAATCAATGCTTAAATTGCTTATTTCGATATATCAATTAATTTTTATACATATGTAAGACAAATGCAGGTGCAGGCGATTATTTTTCTTTTAAATAAACGGAATGCAGTATAGATGCGATCCCTTAGGCGAATGTGCCGCAAAATGATATATGATGAATACTCGAATGGTGAAATAATGAAAGTATGAAAGGCTTAGATAAGCATTATCGATAAAATTAAGGATGAAGAAGAGGGAAAAGGTTTATGAGGTGAACTTGAAAATAGAAGCAGAAGAATATTAAAAAAAAACCTTGGTACGATTAAGATGGTCAAATACTTGAAGCGAACAAGTCAGGAGTCGAAATAATCTGCAAGTATATATGAAGTATATATTTTGTCCGCCTCCGTAGTGTAATGGTCAGCACGCTCGGCTACCGTTCTGGAGGTCCCGGGTTCGATTCCCAAGGGGGGTAAAATAAATATAAGTGATTTTTTCACTGTCATATTTATTCAATATTACCCTGGACTGGTACCTGAAGCTTAGGGCTGATCACCTTTCCTTCATGTGTAAACGATCAAGATAACACTGCTTTTATATGACGCAGTGCCCTATGCACCATTAGGGTGCGGATAAGGGTTTTATTATTATTATTATATGTGAAGAGATGCATGAATGTGGAAGAGGCGAGGAATGATTGATAAAACAGAGTTGTGTGGCGTTCTATTATTTTGACTACTCTTACGGAGAAGCGATGTGATGGTTATTTAGAGCTACATTATGAAATAGAGTACTAAATTGTGCTCCAATTATAGTCATTAGCTTCCAGTGAACGAATCCAAAAACCAAATTTTGTAATGATTTATTTAAAAGTCATTTTGTAATTCGATTGCCAATTCAAACATTGAAAAAACATACACAAAGAAACGGACAGAACAAAGTTAATACACATTGCAAATAAAAAATAACAAGACAAACCACCTTATCATACATATATCATGTCAAGTTTCCATTTATTTCAAATTTTGAATTTAAAAAAAAAACAACTTAAAAATGAAAAAACTAAACTAATTAATTGAAATTCCTCTCAAGTGTTCATAACAAAATTGTAATTGTTATTTATTAAAGCGAGCGCAGATTTAGCCATTTTTATATCGCTCACTCCTTTCAAGAACGTCATAAATCAAAAAAATTGATTTTTCAGGAGAACGTTTTTAAAGTATAAAAATATAATACAATGTATTAAAAATAAACATCAAGCCACTTACTGAACTTTTTACTCTGCAACAGATCTTTTTAGGTAAAACCTGAAGGTTTTTTCTACATTTGAAAAATATTTTGTATATTTAAAAAAATAATTAAACGATACCTATTCAAAATGCAAAATCAACACTTTCTGGCCTATATCGGGTAAATATTAAGTTAAAAATATGCCGCGAGATTTTTTTTATTTCATTAATTGATTATTGAGTCACTTTGTGGTAATATCTATCCATTATTAATTCAAATTTTACTTGGTAAATATAAATTTTTTCTTAATTTCCATTGCGACACGTGTTTCTTTTCATAAAAAATATAAATAATAATATGAACCCACAGTTTTCAATATGACAATGACTAAAGCCCCCACCCTATTGTCTGTGTTCCCACTGTTATAAGTTAAACAATAATAAATGAATAAATAAATAAAATATTGTTTTTTGACATCTCATCAAAGATGAAGAAGAAAATGGAAGCCTGGACATTTACAGGGCGGACGACCGTCATAGGCTGGTTTAAGTGATCACTTTATACACGTGTAACATTCACCAATTCTACCCATTATTGACAACCACACCACTCAAATTTTTGGAAGTTCTATATATATGAACCAATTTAGAAACCTTGTTCTTGAATCACTAGAACTTCACTAGAGATATCTATTGGTGAGATGTAAAGAAGCTTTTTACTAAGCAGAAACTCTTTTATTAGTATGTGAGGTCCAAATCCTGGATTATAATCACACAAATGAGAAACGCCAGAAAATACCATTTTCATTTTTATTATTTAAGCTTTTAATTTGACCAGATAATTTATTTACAACATTTTGAACATTTTGACCAGATAATTTACATAACTCCTGTAATTGCAGATAATACAGATTTTGTGAACAAGTATTTGGACACACTCAAAATGTTGTAAGTAAATAAAAATAAGAAATAGTTCCTACTCCCTCTTCATCCTTCAACGTCCCAAGGACACAACTCTAAAATTTAGACTTATGTAGCTTCACATACGGTGTTTGAAAATGACGCGGAACGCATCGAAACATGCGTCATAAAATAGGTTTTAAGATTTTTGTAAGATACGAAAAGCTTCCTCTCTAGTATCTATGTTTTTTTTTGTTTTTTGTTTTTGTTTTTTTTATTTCTTACAAAATACATATTTAAATAATACAAAATAGTTTCTACCTCTCTAATAAAGTAAATACTTTACTACGTGTTTAGAGAGGGAGTTCGTTTTACAATAATTATTTTTATTTAAACAAAGTTAATCAAATTGAGTAAATTCAAATTCAAATAAAAAAAAAACAAAGTAAATAAAAATTTTAAAAAATTCTTTGGTATGGAGTCTAGGTAGGGGTGAGTCTTATGTTTTTTTTTCATTTTAGTTTTAAAGATTTGATAAGTTTCTATAGATTTCAAGGTTTCCGGAAGTATATTTTTTAAAAATTACCTACTTACGTATAATGGTTTAATGCTGCTGTTGTTCTACATCTGTGTAATATTAAATTATTAGAAAATCTAGGGTTACGTGGAATTTGTACTCAAGTTGTTTTTTCTTTAAAAGTTTGTAAGATGGAGTTTAAAAAAAAAAAATTATTTATTATAAAAGTTATTTGAATACTTGTTTTGAAGGGTAAGTTCTGGGTTTTTTAAGAATCATTTTTGATATTTGTTTTAAACAATTGAGAGTGATTTGAAATTTGTCATATAAGCTCCTCCCCAGCCTTTAACTCCATACTGCATAATCGATTGTATTAACGCATAATATACCGTTTTTATATGTTTTATAGATAGAATATTCCTTGGCCTAGTAAATATATTGATCAGCTTCCTAATTCTTTTGAACAAAGTAATTATTTTCATTTTCCACTTTAAACTACTATCAAGTATAATGCCTTGATACTTTATATTATCCGCTTTTTCAATTATCGAGCATTTAATTATCGAGACTATAAAATTTATTGGGAGGTCATTTGTTTACGCTGATAGTAAAAAATATAAAAAATGGAAATATGAAACAGCTTCTACCCTTCTTCATCCTTCAACGTCCCAAGCACACAACTGTAAAATTAAGACTTAGCTTCCTATACAGTGTTTGAAAAGTGTGACAGTTGGTTTTATATTTTTTAATCCTACCAATATCATTGAATATTTTTATTTTAGACATGCAAAGACCACCGTATTGTATGAATGCAATTTAAATTTCACGTTTCGCACACGATTAGCATATTCTCGGGGTAATTTTTCACAATTAATAATTATGCCATGATTTATGTTTCTAGGAGCTGCTGATGACTTGAAGCAAGTGACTTCTGAACCCTGAACCCTGGAAAGGCAGACCATCAGTCAATCGTCTCTACATCGTGTAACTCTGCTCTTCACAAGTAATGGTTGTTTGAACGGATACGTAAAAACATATATATCTTAAGCTTTGTAACGTTAAATGCATAAATAACCTGTTTTTTATGTTTATCACAAAAAACGGTGAAATTGTAGAATGAAAATAATGTAATAAATTGATAAATGTAAATATTTATTGATTTGACATTCACTTTATGGAATAAAATGGTGTTTCAAATAAAAAAATAAAACACGTTTTAATACCGTTTTTGAGTTTGTTAATATAAACACGACTGGTTTTGAGAACTACAGATTCTTACTGTAGTTCTCAAAGGAACAGGTGAAAAAACACATTTTTTTCACTTTATGTTTTTGCCAGTTGAAAAGAAAAAAAAACATGTTTAGTTCTTGAAACTATCTATATAAAACTAACAAGTAAATATTATCTAACTAACCATCAGGTAGACAGAGAGAATAGGACGCCACACTAACTTTTTTTTTGGAAACATTCTTAGCCTTTTCCACATGCATGCTTCTTCTCAAACAAACCTGTTGATTATTTTGACACCTGATCTGACCGCTTTTAAATATTTGACACACCTGATAATGCCATGTCTTTTTTGGTGCTCTTCTGCCCCTTTTCTCCAACTACATTAGCCTTATAAACTGATTTTACCGTTTTTTCCCACTTATTCGTTCCACATGTTTAAACCATGTCAACACACCATGTATAATATATAAACATATATTGTAAAATTGGGACGTCAGGATACTACTATAAATGATGACGACGTGTTCCATCGCATTGGAAAGAATGGCAACCCTAGCATACCGCTCACTCCTTTCAATAACGTCATATATAAAAAAACTTAATTTTTCAGGAGATCGTTTTTAAAGTTTAAAGATATAATAATATGTATTAAAAAAAATATCAAGGCACTAATAGAACTTTTTAGTGTGAAACAGATCTTTGTAGGTACAATCTGAATGTTTTTTACTCCATTTGAAAAATATTTAGTTTATTTAAAAAAAATAATTAAACAATACCTTTTCTTCAAAATGCAAAAACTACACTTTCTGTAGCGGGTAAATATTAAGTTAAAAATATGCCGCTTTTGCTGGGATAAAGTACATTTTCTGGGCATTCCTATAACATGCACTACTGAGAATTAATGATTTTTTTATACATGATGTTGTTGAAAGGAGTGAGCGATATATTGAAACAAACAACATATTGAACGAAATTAATCAAAAGTAACTCAACACCTATCATGGAATAAGCACTACTAATTCCACGTTGTAGAATTTAATTAATTCGTTTCAAGAGCTTATCAAGATCACTTGTCAATAATTTACCTTTTAACCTTTTCTTGACGTGACTATATGATGCTCACGTGTGTTACGTTCGACAGGCACGAAGGTTCACGGAAACAACCGATGTGAAATACGTGAGGGATGGTCAATTCTCTTCGGCTCAAACTAAACGGTATCTCTATTTTCAAACCGAAATTGAGTTATGAATGCGTTTTGAAAAACAGATATATTTTTGGTACAAAAAATATGAAATAAATAATTGAAAAAAATGTAGCTGAAGTGCTACTGAACACATCCAAAATTCTTGTTAGAATTTTAGGAATTATTGAATATTAACTCATTCGCTGCCAATCATCAATCAATGTATATTATTCAGTATATTATTCATTTTCAGATATTATATATTCAGTTTATTATTTATATTCATTGCATTGTGTGTTAAACGAGTGTAGTCATATCGGCGTGGATAAAAAACAATTTAAAGACTTTTTGCATTCAATTTTATTCTGGAAAATATTTATCTATATTATCAAGTAAAATTACGTGGCTTCTGGTGAAATATTGCTTCCCTAACCCAGCAGCGAACGTGTTTATAAACTTTTTAACATATCAGCATAGATTAAGAAGAATATGAAAGACTGGGTATTTACAGGCCTTATGATCTGTCATAGACTAGTTTAAGTGCTCACTTTATTCGCGCAAAGCGGTCACCATACTATTTAGGATTAATAACCACACTACACAACTTTAACAATGCATACACAAGTGTATGATGCTACTTCTAAATATGTTTACTTTAATATATAATGAACTTATACGAAAAAAGACTTCGTCTTCCTGGCTCCATCCCAACTTACCTTCTTTGTAGACTATTGGAGTTAGCTCTCCTCGTCCTCACGATATAGATCATATATGTACAACGTCACCTAGGTAATACCTTCAAATCGCGTTATCTTTCAGTATTATCCATGAATTTTATGAACTTACTCTAGATGCCTTTCGAGGAAGATCCATGGCGATAGCCTGGTTCACAATATGTTCAGATTCTCTGCGTGCTATGTGCCCATACCATCTCAATTATCTTTCCTCAACCTTACTATTGATGCCTGTTACACCCAAGCTTCCACGAATACGTGAACTTTTTATTGTGTATTTAAGGGACACTCCAGAAACAATAAAAAAAACTTTTACAAAAAAGCCTTTTATTTCCTTAATTAAGTATAATCAATAAACATTGTAAGTAAATCTCTCTCCAAGCACAAGAGCTTTTTTGGAGAGGCACTGCGTAACTTGTATAAGATATTTTACATGTATAAATATTTAGTTAATAAATTTAGATGTATTACTCTTGAAATAGTATTAAATATACAAAAAACCTTTTTTCCTCCTTGAAAATGTCTATAAATCAGATAAAATATAAACGGAACATCTTTCATCTACTGGTATGCCTTAAATGTAACTGCGTAGAAAGAATTTCAAAATTCATTACGAAGAATCATTGAGCCGAAATGACTGCTGATTTATTGTGGTGTTCTTATCCATTGTACACATCTATCCGTGCTTTGTTCTTAATTTATTTCTTAGACACGGAAAGAAGACGAACATCGTGTCATTAATGTTTAATTGATATTCACCCATCTGAGAATCGTGGCTCAATAAATTCAGTATCGTGAATACGGTAATTATTTAAAATCAAAAACAAAACCGTTTTCATTGTTATGTTCGAATATTTCATGCTTTATAAAGAACATCTACTATGAGTGATTTATAAGAATTAGTTCTTTTCACAATACTGTACTACATTATAATAAAATAACAACCATTTAGTTTTTTCCACATATATTTAATTGAGATTTATGTTTTGTACTGACATGTCTTGGTGGAACTACATTTTATGCAATAAAATAACAACTATATAGTTTTTCCACATATTTTTAATTTAGATTTAAGTTTTGTATTGATATTTTTGATTCCGACATTGGCGATTCTTCATTTTATATAATAAAACAACAACTATATAGTTTTTTCCACATTTATTTAATTTAGATTAAGTTTTGTACTGACATTTCTTGGTAGAACTGCATTTTATACAATAAAATACAAAACTATTTAGTATTTTCCACATTGATTTCATTTAAATTTAAGTTTTGTATTGACATGTTTTGGTGGAACTGCATTTTATACAATAAAACACCAACTATTTAGTTTTTTCCACGTTTATTGAATTTAGATTTTAGTTTTGTATTGACATTTCTTGGTGATTCTTCATTTTATATAAAACAACTAAACAGTTTCTCTCACATTTTATTTGAACACTGATCGGGTTTTGTAATTACTAACTTCATAAACTGCTGGGATGCTTGAAAAAATTGCTTAGCAACATTTTGACTGCGTCCAAATACTTCTTCACAAATCTGGATTATCTCCAATAAGGAGATATTTTTTATATTATTATCAATCATTGGTAGAATTTGTGAATGTTACACACGCGTAAAGTGATCACTTAAGCCAGCTTATGACGGTCGTAAGCCCTGTAAACACCCAGACCTCCATTCTTCTTCATCTATGTTGATATGTCAAAAAATAATTTTTAAAATACGTTCATTTAAAAAATAGTAGATACTGTTTTGTATTATTTTTTGACAACTCCTGTAATTGGAGATAATCCAGATTTTGTGAACAAGTATTTGGACACACTCAAAATGTTGACTGTTTTGTATATGTCGTAGATTACATACACTCGTTTATTTTCATATGATAAAAAAAGAAATTAAATCGCTGTTAACATCTCTCTTTTTTTATAGCCAACCAATCGCGTTGTTTGAATTCACAAAATTTGTTAATTAATCCTTCAAATTATAGACCATCTCTTCAGCAGGTCTTGATTTAAAACAACTGTTAATTTTTATTTGAGATCCTATCCGCGATAAATCCCCGCTCACGTTACTTTATTGCCGGACCTGCCATTTAAAAAGCACCAACAATTTATCGTCACATTACATCGCGGTAAATACATAGTGCTGCGGCCTACAAGGTGTGACCAATTGGTAACGAGACTGAGACTATTATTATATTTTTAATTATCTGACTAGTTCTTATCAATTTAATCGACTATAAAACGCTATGATAAAGATTGATCGAGAAGCAAAAGTAATAATTGGGTTAGGTAACTTTTGATGTGGAGGAACATTAGTAATGCGAACGATCAATGAATATTTTAAACGGTTTTTTATATTCAATAATCGATTCTTAAACTCAATTTTTTCTTCGTCTTCTACTTCTTGGTGTAGGCCTTGTGGCCTGTATTTAAGAGGGATCATCCTCCTGTCCATCTCTTTGGTCTTTAGTCTAACTTGTGGTGGCCGTGAATTGAGGTGATTTATAATTAAAATGTTACTTTGTTTAAAAATCACCATAAATATTATATTATAACTTAAATTTAATGTCTACCGGTTTCAAAGCTAACCGCTTCTTTGTCAAGACTGATTAGAACTAAAAACATTTTTTTATAATAAAATATGTATTTTGATTTTAAAGCAAAGTTAAATTTTAATTATAAAATGGAAAATCACAAAGTTAGTGCTTCAAATAGAAATTATGAGGTAATTTAATATCAAATGTTGTTTATTTGTAGAAATCTTCCTCTTCTTCTTAATGTTAGCCTTGTGGCCTGTTTTTAGATGGGATAATTCTCTTGCGATGTCGGTTCCCAGCTGTCAATCAAACTCTTGTGGTCTTCTTGGGAGTCATCTGCCTTGGGCTTGTCAGAGTCTGGATAGTTCCATTTCTTTACATTATCTTCGCATACCGTTATCTTCTTCGTTGCCTTCCCCACCTTACATAATCTTCAATCTAGCATATTTCAACCACACTACTCAAATTCTTGAAAGTTCTATATATAATATATGAACAAATTTCGAAACATTATTCTTAAATCACTAGAAATTCACTATAGACATCTATTAGTGACATGAAAAGAAGCATATTTCTATTTTATTTCTCTTATCTTAGTGATCCTTATTCTATCTAGTAGACTTTTGTCAAATATGTTCCTAAAAGACTTCATTTCTGACACTTTTAACGCGTTTTTTGTTAAACTATTTTTTTTTTTGTAAAATTTAAGTCTTGTATTATTATTCCTATTTTCATGAGGATTCTTTTTTTCAAAGCCTTATCCGCACCCAATGGTACATAGGGCACTGCATCATAAAAACGCAGTGTTATCTTGATCGTTAACTTGTGGAGGAAAGGTGACTCCTTCGCTTCAGGTACCAGTCCAGCGTAATATTGAAGGCTTCAATCATTATTTTTTGTTTTAATATTCATATTATTTTTGACGTCTCAACACAGATGGAGAAGAAGTCTGGGCATGTGCGGAGCTTATGGCCGTCATAGGCTGGTTTAAGTGACCACTTTACACACGTGTAACATTCACCAATTCTACCCATGATTGACAAACACCCTACTCAAATTCTTGGAAGTTCTATGTAAATAATCCAATTTTGAAACATTTCACTTGAATCACCGATAGATGTGTCTAGTGAAAATTCTAGTGATTCAAGATTAAGTTAAATATTAAGGTGTAAAATCAAATAAATTTATGAGGCAAATGTTATTGGGAAAAGGAGCAGAGGAAGTCCAAGAAAAACATGGCACGATCAGGTATTCCAAATGCTTGAAAGTGGTCAGGTAGGAAGCGGCGTGATGGTTAGTTAGTTAGTTATTTAATTAGTTAGTTAGTGTAAAATCAATATTATTTGTTTTCACCCTCAATGGGAATGAAACCCGGAACTTTTAGCGCGGTAGCACAACATGCTAACCATTACACCACGGAGACGAACATAAAGGATACCTAATTTAAAACTATTGATATTGATGGTCAAAATGATGGCAAAATCGAAATTCCACAAAAAATATATTACTAGTATGTTTCGTAAAATATGTGATAAGTTATTGGGAGTAAATTAACACGCAAGTCAAAGAGCATTGTAGTGCAATATTTACATAATATACCGGCGTATATGTACGTGTAGACGCTCGGCTCGTCTGAGAACAAAACAAGCGCGCGCAGGACTCGAACAGACGTCTCGGAGCTTTGCGTGTTAAGGGGCAGGTGCCCGTCTCGGCCGCAATAATTCAGGTATTCGCATGTTTCATGCTGCGGAATCCGTGTGCGCCGAACGCTGAATGAAAGATCGGAGCCTGCAGACGCCTTAACACTTTGTGAGCAGGTATAAACTTGTAAAAATATTTTGACGTACTCGACTTACTCAAACAAAATTTACGGAAAAATTCATGACTTATATAAGACCATTTTTGAGTTTGTAAATGTAAACACGACAAATTGACTTGTTTACATTAACAATTATTATAACATATTAATGTATGACATCCAGAAAATTCAAAACAAGAATCAGACAACGTGAATTATGTTAGAAAATGATAATTTTCGGAATTCGCTAACCATTTAATAGATAATGATCACAAATTTAACCACATAAAGTAGAAATCCTAAAAATAATTAATACGAAAAGCCATAAACTGCAACATTTTGAAGTAACAGAAATTCATAAAAATATTAAAAAAAAACAATATACCCATAATTAACAATATGACAATGATTAAAGCCTTCTCCCTATTGTCTATGTTTCTACTAATAAGACAAAAAAATTAAAAATAAAATAATAAAAATAAGAAACAGCTACTACCCCCTCTTCAACCTTCAACGTCTTAAGGACCCAACTCTAAAATTTAGAATTAGCTTCACATACGGTGTTTGAAAATGATGCGGAATGCATCGAAACACGTGTCACAGTAGATTTTATAAAAAAAGTGGTATTTACTAAGTAAAACATTTATTAAAAATTGATAGATTTTACCACAAAGTGACTGTCGAATCAATTAGTGAAAAGACAAATTTCACCCACCCAATTCAACTGATCACGCTCCTTCCGACTTCTTCTTTCCTAAAAATAAACGACCTTTGAAAGGAAGAAAATATGTGATGATTCCCGAGATTAAGAAAAATGCGAAGGAGTTGAAGGACATAAAAATAGAAGCGAAAAGCTTTTTAGTTTTGAGAACTACAGATATTGATATCAACAAGAAAAAAAATGCATATTTGAAATGGCAAAACGTACTGACTACAAATCAAATTGGTAGTGTAGAAATACCTACAGTTAATTCGATTTGACAAAATGTATAAATTTGGTAAACAGCAAACAATTTTTTTTTCTTTTTTTGTTTTATTTGACCAGTGACCGGGTTTTGTTGTTACCGACATCATTAAAGTAACGAGAAGCTAGATAAAGTTCAATTTTACTTCTCCTCTAGGTCGACTATAGCTTGAGAGTAAAGGCGATTGTCCACTACCCGGAATTTGACCGTCCGGCAGTCCGGTTTTGAAAAATGAAAGCGACTGCGACAGTTTGGCGTGATCGAATTTACGCGCAACGTGTTCAAGCACCGATCAGAAAAAATGTGGACAAAAGCACAAGCCAATCTAAGCCAATCGTCGTTTTAAAACGCTAACTGACGTGCCGGACGGTAAAATTCCGTGTAGTGGAAAAACGCCCTAATTGTCATTGTCTTAGGCAGATTTAAACAACGCCTTGACAGTTCTGATCATTAGTCCCTTTATTATGTTTTTTTTTTTAAATAGGCTAATAATAATAATAAGGTTTTTTTTCTTTATTTTTATTAAGTTTCGAACAGGTTTTCAAAGAGTTAAGTCTGTGCTCCCTGAATAATTTCCCTGTCGAGAGTGTATTAATACTCACAGAAGGTATGAGATGTAACATATATATGATATTATATAACCACAGTCAATACATTCAACCCTTCAATAGTTCCACGCAAGATTCATTACCCTGACTTGTCATATCGTTAACCTTACATAAAACACATTTCAACATCTCAACATGGATGAAGAAGAATATAGAAGCCTGGGTATTTACAGGGCTTATGACCTGTTATAGGCTGGTAAATGTTGCATGTATGTAAAGTGATCACATAACTAGCCTATGACAGGTCATAAGCGCTGTAAATACCCAGAATTTCATATTCTTTTTCATCTTTGTTAGGATGTAAAAAAAATAAGAAACTTTTTTAGTTACAACGTTTTAGTGCATCCAAATCTGGATTATCTCCAATTAGAAGTTAATTTTAAATTATTTTTCGACATTAACAAAGATGAAGACAAATATATGTAATATTTTGGAATAAGTATTTGGACACACTCAAAATTTTGTAAATAATTTAACTGGTAAAATTATAAGCTAAAAATAAAAATAAAAGGATTCCAGGATTCGGACCTCACATACAAATGAAGCAGTTTCTGCTTAAAAAAAGCTTCTCTTATCTCACCATAGATATATCCAGTGAATTTCTAGTTCATTGAACAGTTTTTTTTTAAATTAAACAATATAATTAGAAGTTTCAAGAAATTGAGTAGTGTGGTTGTTAATCATGGGTAGAATTGGCAAATGCAAAACATGCGTTAAGTGTTTCATCACTTAAACCAGCCTTTGACGTTCCCAAATGCCCAGACTTCCATATTCTTCTTCATTTATGTTGATATGACAAAAAAAATTGAAACTTTGGAGTTTGTTCTACTCGTGGGAAGCGCTAAGGTGTCAGTTGCCCTAGTGATTATTAAGTATACGCTGTTATTGAAATAAATTTCTTTGTAGTGTAAAAACATAAGCTGTGCATTCATTTCGTCGTAAAAACAAAATATAAATTAGATGTAGCAAAGGTAACATGTGAGGTCAAAAGTATAATGTAATTTTTTTAAGTATCATTTCACAAAGTAAAAAATTAATGGTAAGGAGAGTGTTATATTCCCATACAACAAAGATAGCAATGCCCTTAAAATACAAAATATGCTGTTATATAACTTGAAAAAAAAACAATTCGAAATAAACAGATATAATCGGGAATCCAACCCTGAAATAACAATCGATTAGGCTTAGTCCATTACACCAGTGACCGAATGATAAAAATTAATTACAAGGTACCCTTTCAACAAGACGGTTGACCATATGAGCGTATCAAATGGCCGGGAATATAAGGAATCTGGGGATGTCCGTAATATATTAAATACTTGGTTTTATTTTATTTTTGGTCCATTGCTCTCTCATCCTAATATCGTATATTCAAATGTCACCACAAACCTGCGCTCTTTTATTGTTATCTTCTAGTTTTATTTAAAACAATGATTGGAATTTTGATTTTTTTATATAGAAGTTTCGGGTTGCGGTCCTGTAGTTAGCGTCGCAGACTCTTGAGTCAGAGTTTCTGGGTTCGAACCCACTCTACCACAATTTAATACCCATGTTTATAGTAAGCCGATTTGGCTAACAAAAAAACATGAAATTGAAGTATTTTTGTAAATAATAAAAACCAATTTCTATTAAAAAAATTAATAAAAATACATCATTCGAGAGGGGGAGAAAGATGTTACTGGATGCCAATTTTATTTATTTTATTTTGTATTTTAAAAGCATTGTTAACTTTGTGGTATGGTGACATACCGCTATCCTTCTCATTCATCGTTCACTTTGTGTAATACCACTAGAAAACACTTCTTCACGACATTTTTATGAAACACTACATTTCTAGTTTATATTATACCAGATGATGGAATGCTTATTCCGAAAAACTAGTAGTCGTGAAGTAGTTACACAAGAGAAAAGATCGCCATGCCAATATGTTATTGCAAACAATCTTTGCCTCTTCCACATTCATGCATATCCTCAGACATACCCGCTAATTATTCCCACTTCAGACATGACCATTCTCATGATTTTTAAATACTTGATAATGCCAAGTTTTCCTCGGGCTTCCTCTGCTTCTAATACCAACTACATTCGCCTCATAACTTTGTTATACTATCCTTAATTTGCGCATATGATTCATATGTCCAAACCATCTTAACACTTATTTTTTAATTTAAAAAAATAGCTTGATAGAAAAATATAGAGTTGGCGAGAGATGTCATGTAATTTTGCTATACTAAATTTGAGTGTAAGATAATCCAGAAACTGTTTCCAATATGACAATAAATATCTAACTGTGAATGTAATATCTAACATAAATATTCCTTATTCCTTTAAGTTAATAGTTTTAGGATTGCTATACTGTTAACACAATCTTAAATTTCTTACTATCTTAAGGATTATAATGATACAGAACAAAAAACATTACAAAATGGTGAATAAACTAGTGGGTATACTGCCCAGGTCAACAATAAAGATGATACTACAGGGTGATCGTAGATTTTAATACAATTTACTTCTGATATTTTTCATGATTTAAATTATTTATTTTAATAAAGTGACAAAAATATTCCTATTTAGTTAATTTGCTAGATATTTTTACTTTTAACATATCTTAGCTTGGCGGTTCCTCTCCAAAAAGAGAGGGAGAGGGATAAAAGAGAGGACACTCATTGTTTATTGTTTTTAATTATGAATAATATAAAACTTTTTTTTGGATTATTTTTTTGGTATCTGTGTTTTTTTTTCAATTGACATGTATAAAAGGCAATGAAGTATTTTTGACGATTTTAATATATACATTTTTTAATAACAGTTAAAATGTATGTTCGCAACTATTTGATGTTTTTTTTAATTGTTTGCTTTTTCATTTTGCCAATTTTGGAATCTCATAGAATAATTTCCATTAAGATAAAAATATTATGTTTATTATCCTTTAATAGTTAAAGAATTGCTGTTTTTTGAAAATGTTATCCATATTAGTGAATATTGAAAAAAGTAGTTTTGTTGGATAAAATTCATTTAAATGACTTTTATGATTGTTCTCTGAACGTTTTAATATCCACATTATTTTTTTTTATAACATTGAAAGGTATTACTTCACAAACATTTGATGTTATTTAAATCTTTGTGTTCGTAAAATCGTTTTGGAATCTCATAGAATTTTTATTTAGATTTAAATATGTTTTATATTTATTAACCTTTGATAGTTAAAAAATGCTGATTTTTTAAAATAATTTCTACATTAGGGCCTTGGAGTGTTGAAAATAATGATTTTGCAGTGTGATTTTTTTTTTATAAATGACTTAATTAATTCTCTAATATAAGGAAGTAACTTAACATCACGCCACTAAATTATTTTTAATGTAAAAAAGTTTTGCAAAAACTCTTGATTGAAGTGATTTCCGAAGCAGGGTGTAGGGGATATCGGCGGGAACCAAACGAGGCGCTCCGGTACAAGTAACAAGTAAGAACTACCGACGAGCGACAACGATTCCCAACATATCGGATGTCAACGGGCGCATATTATCTGAGGAGATTAACATAATAGATATACACCGGCCGACATTCCTGCCGGGTGAACCCTTTGTTGAACCCAACATAACAATCTTAACACTCCCCGCACGCTCCTCATGAGACTGTACACTCCGATCAATTGCCACAGTAAAAATGATCGAATTGCTCAATGATCTTATGAATTTGACTCAAATATTATTTTGTTGACATAAACACTAATTTATTTTTATTAACGGTATTTATTGGTTTGGCAATGAATTACTTTAATTTACTTTGTGGAATGAATGATGATTATTAAAAAAATATATACAGTTGTATTATACCAGTTTTTGAGTTTTATTTCATTTTACACAACTTGTTTCGAAAATTACAGATGTTTTCATCGACAGGTGATTAACTTTTCGTTGTAATCACCCATTGATGAAAACATCTCTTGTTTGTTTGTTTGTGTGAAAGGAAATAAAACTTGATAAATGGTATAAAACATTTATTTAAAAAAAATAACGGTAATAATTGTGTACCTGCTAAAAATTGTACTGAATGCAGTCGAAATGCGTTCTCTCAAAGGAGTGTGTAGCAGAACGATGTAAACAACAATATCTTGAATTTGAGCAATGTGGTTATCAATAATGGCAATGTTGGTGAATATTACATGACGGGTCGTTAGCTTTTTTCCTCAACTTCCACATTGTTCCTTTTCTTGGTGAGATTTCACTATTATATTTAAGTCTTATATTTGAAGACAGGCATTCATTTTCTTATAAATTATTTAATTTGCCAACACAACTTCACCAAATAGTGTGTAGGTACTTTATATTATTTTGAGAAATAAAAAGACTTTGTTTTTATATATCACTATAATATATCACTAAAATAAAACACACAAAGTTAATGCTTTCAATATTCAAAATGTAGGTACTTTGTCTATATTAAGTTCTCGTTAAAACATCATGAATTAAATTACATACTCCAGTGGAGACCAATCCATTATTTGTTGACAAATATTTAGATACACTCAAAATATTGTTAATAAAATAATAATAAAACCCTTACCGCACCCCAATGGTGCATAGGGCACTGCTTCATATAAACGCAGTGTTATCTTGATCGTTTACACATGAAGGAAAGGTGATCAGCCCCCCACTTCAGGTAACAGTCCAGTGTAATATTGAATAAATATTAGAGTGAAAAAATCACTTATATTTATTAAACCCCCCTGGGAATCGAACCCGGGACCTCCAGAACGGTAGCCGAGCATGCTGACCATTACACTACGGAGGTGGACAATAATATTAATATCAATATAATATATTCTGAACGTATGTTAAGTCTAATAATGAGAAGAAATTGATATGTTGTTCAGTAGGTGTTGCGAAATATATCAAATTCACAATTATAATTGCTCATTTCCCGATAAATTATTTGAAATATTCTCAAAGGCATTGATGAAAGGAAATAGTAATTTTCCGAGGCACTACCTTTGATCACCAATATATACAATAACCTCCCTCAGCCTTTGTCACCCTCCTTAGACACTACGTTCCTGGTCCCTGGGGAAGTTTCTAGATACATATGTACACTTCTGTCGCAGTGGTTCTATACCTCACCAGGCAATCAAGCCAATTTAATGTACAATACATATTAATTGTTATATTTCTTGATATTTCTTGGTGGAACTGAATTTTATACAATAAAAAAACGACAATGTATTTTTTTAACAAATATTTTATTTACAACATTTTGAGTGAGTCCAAATACTTGTTCACAAAATTTGGATTATTTCCGATTACAGGAGTTATTTTCATTTTATAATTTGAAAATTCATCAAAGATGAAGAAGAATATGGAAGATTTAAAATATCATTTCATTTTTATTATTTATAAGCTTAAATAATAAAAATGAAAATGATATTTTCTGGCGTTTCTCATGTTTGTGATTATAATCCAGGATTCGGACCTCACATATTAATAAAAGTGTTTCTGCTAAATAAAAAGCTTCTTTTCATCTCACCAATAGATGCCTCTAGTGAAGTTCTAGTGATCCAAGAATAATGTTTCAAAATTGGTTCATATAAATAGAGCTTCCAATAATTTGAGTAGTGTAGTTGTCAATAATGGACAGAATTGGCGATTGTTACACGTGTGTAAAGTGATCACTTAAACCACCCTATGATGGTCGTCAGCCCCGTAAATGCCCAGACTTCCATATTCTTCTTCATCTTTGATGAGATGTCAAAAAATAATAAAAATATTTTATTTGTCCAGTAACCCGAGTTTCATCGTAACCGACATCATTAGACTAGTAGGAAGCTAGACAAAGTTCTATGTTGAATACACAACAAGAAAAATATTAAATTGTATTTCTTTTTTTTTTTTAATTTTGTCAAAATGAAAATTTATTCAATTTAAACACATGCCAAAAATATCATGGTTTCAAAGCCATTTCCTTGTTATGCACATTACAGAAATATTTGTTTAGTTTCTTACCAGTTCGATGATTTCAGTAACGATGAAACTTGGTCACTGTTTAAATAATATAAATGTGGAAAAAACTGTTTAAGTAGTTGTTTTTTTTTTTTTTACATTTTTGATGGATATTATATTTATTTTTTCGGCATTTACTTTGTGGTAAGACACGTTAAAATGATTTAAAAAATACACTTGATTTTATACTGTTAGTAATTCAGTTATTATTCAGAAGAGCTTCCGAAACTAGTATTCATAAATAATAAATATTTTTTGAAGTGTCACTCTTCCCGCACACTCTTAACGCGCTGTTTATACGCGAATTTGTTTCCGATATTCACAAAATACCTCCGATATACCCGATGAATTCTGATTATTTTAATATTATTTTTTAAATCAATGCGTAAATATGTTATAAAGAAATACCTAGAATCTTAGCTTTGTATTTATTATATTAAAAAAGATATTGATTGTTATTAGAAGCAATGTGTACAAGGTATACAACACCGGGAAGGGAGGGTCAAATAAAGTAAACTTACCCTACATCCCCAGTATTGTATATTTTGCATCTTGCCGTCATGTCTCTAAAGTGTTAAGCCAAGGCGACTGACCGACCCTATAATTAGATACATTTGATATATCTACTACCCTCTTATTACTCTATTGATTGGACCATTGTCTTTGACCAACCGATGGGGATAGTACAAAGGATGCCTTTAAGGGACTGCTAATGACTTGGGGGTTGGCTATTTTGTTATGTAATAATCGTATTATATTTTAGAGCAATAATAATTTAACTTAATTTTTGAGACGTGACCTTATTTGAGCTTTAAAAATTTATTTGAGATTAAAACTACTGCTGCTCTTAATATAGTATGTATTTAAATATTTATAAAAAAATCCTTTAAAGGAAGTATTTAAAAGTATTTTAGAAAAACTCGTTAATGAAATATACTCAGATTATTTTTTAGGTTAAAATCGTTAATTATTAATGAAAACAATAATTATATTTGTCAACCTGATATGCATTGTAATTTTATATATTTATTTTTTAAATATTTAAATAAATAATATTTTTATATGAGTTTACATTTTTGGATATGCTCATTATATTGTATTTATTGTTTCGGCATTAACTTTGTGGTAAGACATGTTACAATGATTAAAAAAAAACACTTGTTTTTTACCACTTGAGTTTTATTAAAGACTACATGTTTCAAAAGTTAAACTTCCATTATTCAGGTCTGTATGATAACTCTGTATAATATAGTTATTATACAGACCTGAATGATGGAAGTTTAACTTCTGAAACATGTAGTCCTTAATAAAACTCAAGTGGTAAAAAACAAGTGTTTTCTTGAATCATTGCTCATTATATTGATTCAATAACATTTTTATCCCATAAACATCTGATGACCTGATAATATTTTATTTTCATATAAATTAAAATATATAATTATAATAATATCCTTTCATCATTTCATGACACATTATGGTGATTTATATCAGCCTCGATGACGGACTCTATAATGATATTCGAAAATTGCTAAAATGCTCTAGCAATATGCAACTTAACCCAGAAAAGGCGGTCAGTGTCACACATACATCGATTTCCATTAATGGTAAAAATCGATAACACCACCAATATTGCGATGAAATTTCATGCCTAACATCAAATAATGGAAAGTGCATTATGAACGCTACTTTCATGTACAGGCCTAGGTTAATAAGGGGTGTAAATAGATTAAAAATAACCAAAGAGAAATGACAATATCGACAAGCAGAATTATGAACCGGAAATTTCCTATTTATGAGTTCCGTGGACAGTAAGAAAAACATTAGGCAAACTAATTTAACCCTCTATGGTTGTTTAAGGTAAAAATTAAGAAAGGATTTTTATCCTTAAATAGAAAATGACAAAACTAATTTACCCAGTATTAAAAAAAATCATGAGGAACAAGGTGGAAAAGCCATCTTTTAGTGAAAGGGTAATCACTCGATTAAGGGTAATCACTCGATTAAAGAGAAAATTTGAAAAACAAATAGTGGATTTTTATTATTATTTAGTTCATCGTTACTTCAAACTTTGAAGTGAAGTGTGCTAGCTTCTTAAATTCATAAGGTTTATACAAAAGAAGAAAAAATAACATGAAAATGATTAAAGAATGATTATATTAACATTATATATGAAAATAAAACAGTAGGTAGGTGAAAAAAAGTAAATGAAGTCTTAATAATCTCATATACTGCATATGCATCGGGGACTGTATGCATCCTGTTGTGGCTCGAATGGTCTCATTTTTTGAGTTTCAGATACGCATTTGAGAATTGTATGAAATGAAAAAAAAATTACTTATTACCTTAGTATATTTGATTCTTAGTATGTATGATAGATGTTCTAATGGTGAAATGAGGAAATAATGCAAGGCTGGTATAAGCATTATGTATAAAATTTGTTGTTGAGATAGTTTGGGCTTGTGGAAGAAAGAAAAAAAACGCATTTATGAGGCAAATGTATTTGGAAAAAGGAACATAGGAAAGCCTAGAAAAACTTGTCATAATCAAGTTTTTTTAAAAACTAGGGCGTGGCCAAGTCAGCAGTCGGAATAATTGGCGGGTATGTACGTATGAGGAGATGTATGAATGTGAAAGAGGCGAAAATTGTTTCCAAAGATAATGAAGTTAAAAGAGTGTGGCATTCTTTACTCTTAACTTGATAATTGAAATGATTTAAACAGTTTTAATTTTATGATTTTTATATTTTTTTTGTTTGGAAAGTTCCTTTCCTATTTCAAAATTGTGAAAAAAAATGTCACACGCTATGTTCAGAAATGTATATAATATTTTAGTATAAAAAATATTTAATTCAGTTCAAGTAGCCCTATAGGGTTAGTGTACTGTCCGGGTGTGCCATAGACACTCCAGCCTGCTTCACACACCATCCCCTTAGAGCCTCCCCTATATAGAGCCTTATGATGGTAGATGCAAATGCACCATTCGAAACCTGATCAAGTGTTTTGGTCACTCTATCACCAGACAGACGGGTGCTTAAAAGCTCTATCGTAAATTTCATACCATTATTTAGTAACTGCTTTAAAATATACTTTTTTATTGAGACGAATCACATGTGAGGATTAATTATAATTTAGTGTGTGTAGTTTTTTTTAAATTTAATTTAAAGTTTAATTAAAAATTATTTGACGCGTTTTAAAATATATGAAATCAATATTTGAGTGGTGAAAAATAATAGTTACTTTTAATATTAAAAAAGTGTGATTTGTGTAAAAAGTATGTGAGTATTTTTTTTTTCTTAGAACGAAATTTGTATATTTGGTGGTAACTAATTTTGATTCACAATTTTTAAAAAATATGTTTGATGTTTCTTGATAGAATTCCATTACATTATTTTTTTTGAGCTCATTATTTTTTTTCAATGAAAAATATTTTTATACCGCACGTTAAACGTACTTTTTTGTGTAAAAGTGTGATTGTTTCACTAAATTCTAATAATTTTATTTACAACTTTCGAATTGAAACATACAATTTCGGTTTTTTGTTTAAAATTTTGGTATTAAGAAATTAATGATTAAATAATAATTTATATTAGAGCTTTGCTTATTTACACAATTCATAAAGGTGTAATCTGTAACGATGACTTTTTATATAATAATAATAATAATAAAAACCTTAAAGTAATGAAAATTAAAAAAAATTGGCTCATTTTAAAAGTGTAATTTTTTGAGACGTGGAAATTTTTTATCAGAATTTTATGTTAAAAATATGTTTTTCTTGTCCGTATTTTACTTGGTTTTAACAGATATAACTATGATAATGATATTTTAGATTAATTTTTTTTAATTGCCTGTAAATGTATTTATCACATTTTCTTATAGCACTTTTTCCACATATTATTAATTATAGTAAAAGTTTCCGTAAAATATACTTTTGCCGTATTGAAATAAATATAATAAAATAGTAAAAAATATTTGATATACAGTAGTAACAATAATTACTTACAATATTTTAAATGTGTGAAAAAAAAAATATTTATGAACTCCAGTTTGCAGTTATTTTCCACCAAGATTTTAATTGATATATCAACATAGATGAAGAAGTATATTAATATAAGAGTTTATGAATAAAAACTCGTATAATGTAAGTATTTAAAAAAAATCATATTTTCAGGTTTCTCCTTGAATGTAAAATAATTAAGGATAGGAACTTATGAAAATTTTATTAAGGTTTCTGCTAGTAAAAAAGTTTTTTATTTCAACCATAAATGTTGCAGACGAAGTTTTAATCTTGGTGAATGTTACACAATGTTTAAAGTGATCACTTAAACCAGACAATGATGATGTCATAAGTGATTAGATGCCTAAACTTTTCATTCCCATCTCAAAAGCCTTCTTTAACTTTTTTGAGATATTAATAAAAATCTTGATGTAAAATAAGAGAAATGCTTCATTCCTGATGCCGACAATGATCCCCGGTACATGCAGTACACGCGAAGATTACATTGCGACGTTTCGCTGAAACAATGAGCTGCATCTTCGTGGCTAGGTAGGTACACGTTTCGATAACCTTGGATGCTGCGAATGTAAGGGTTGGCACTATAATGCACTCATTGTCCACGACGAACAATAGAAAAGAGAATCTTGATTCATGACTCCTCCCTCGGAGGAAAACGCTGTAACTCTATTGTGAAGTCAATCAGACGTCCTTGCGTTACATGCGGATGGTTTAACCCTCTCGGGATTAATGGGACTTTCTGATTAATTCCATTTGTGAGTCGTGGCTTTGTGATTTGTAAGATGTAGTGATCGATTCGCGAATCTGTCACTACGCGAATTCCATTTTCTGTAACAAATCATCTTAAAAAAGAAACCGATGTTACTTCGTGGCTCCCAAACATCAATTATTTATTTTTTTATACAAATGTTAGGTCGTAATAATTTTATTTTAATGACATGATGATAGAAAATTTTTCCGGAACCGGTAGTCACAAATAAGTGTTTAAAAAATTGGTGTTACACAAAGTAAACAATGGATGGTAAGGAGAGTGTTTTATTACCATACCACAAAGTTATCAATGCATTTAGTATACAAAATAAAATATTTTATTTGTGGTCCATTAACGGGTCAAATTATAAGCTAAAATCATAAAAATGGAAAGGATATTTTCTGGTGTTTCTCATGTATGTGATTATAATCCAGGATTCGAAACTCACACACATAAGAGTGTCTGCTTAATAAAAAGCTTCTTTTTATCTCACCAATAGATGTCTACGATAAAATTCTAGTGATTCCAGAACAAGGTTTCTAAATTGGTTCATATATACTGTACTTCCAAGAATTTGAGTGGTGTGGTTGTCAATAATGGGTAGAATTGGTTAATGTTACACGTGTGTAAAGTGATCACTTAAACCAGCCTATGACGGTCGTCAGCCCTGTAAATGCCCAGACTTCCATATTCTTCTTCATCTTTGATGAGATGTCAAACAATAATACTCATATAATTGGTCGGAATAAAGCACCTGGTCGTTAGAGGGTTGGCGGCCAACACTTGTAACAGTTGTTATAATGCATTTAACATTTCCCTATTCGTACGCCGCGCCACTGCAAGCATCCCAACTGATTGCAGTAATGGTCACGTGGCGAGGACAGCCGTTCCATCCGGATGTCAAGGGTTCGGCGCCGACTCTGGGCAGAGTTACCTCTGCCACTTAGCGAGACAGAAGGACTTATTTTGGCTATGGGAATGCACCTGTTGCAGAGCCTACTGTCAACTTCCACATATGGCCGTATGAACTTGATCGATTATTTTTTTTAATTAGTGAGCAATTTTGATGCGATAGTTAAATGCGATCCCTTAGACGAATAAGTAGAAAGTTCATTTAAGACAGAATTGATTTAAGAAGGATAGTTCTTGGTTAAAGATAATCAAAAAACTTTTTTTATTTATGATTCGGCAGTCAATTTGTGGTACAATCTATCCATTTTTACATGATTCGATATTTCGATGCATTCGATGCGGAACCGGTCACAGTAGATTTTAAAAAAATAGTGGTATTTACCAAGTAAAGCATTAATTAAAAAAAAACTTTTCATTCATTTATTCAAAACCTTTCCACGTCTATCAAACTAACTAGTTACTTATGAAAATAATGCTAAAACTTTTAATAACACTCGTAGAGCCCAGAATCATATTGACGTTGTGAATAGTATACTACAAAATGCGCAAAAAAATATTCAACGACATATTAATTAAAGGCTTATAATTACTATAGAATTTTAACCAAAATATAAAACTGATAAATCTTTATAAAATAGAACAACAACTTTGTTTTTAACCACTTTTTATTTTGGGTACCTACTTTTCTCCCACCGGTTTTGACAAGCAATGAAACCGGTTGAAGAAAAGTAGGTATCAAAAATAAAAGTGCTTAAAAAACTTGTAGTTTTATTTTATGAAGTTTTATAAAATGTGCCACAAAGTATCTGCATAAGAATCGTTTAAGAAATTACTGGTTAATCTTTTTATAATATTTTGTTCAGAAGCAAGCGTATTTAGTAGGTACTCAGATTAACATCGCATATAATTTTCGATAGTCACATTGATTATCGTGAAGATAACTTTTTAAACCTTTCTTACTAACTGACGGCATTTTTACTTGGCTTTCTGAATATCAACAATAAAATTTTATAACCCCTCCATACGCAATCTGATTCGAATCATCTCGGTGTTAACATTTCATTACTCCATATATTGTCGTTTTAATTCCGAGAGATTGTTAAACCTCGGTCATAAAACGGGGTCATTTTAATCCTCCGCAATTACCTACAGGTTTCGTTTCAAAGTAATTTCTATACATCGTACAATGTAAACCGAACCCAGTCTTGGGAACTACCGATTAAACCTTATTCACCTTCACGCAGTCTCTCTGACATGGATGTTTATAAATTCAAAGAGAAATTCATTACGCTTATGTAATAAACTACATTTTCAATTAAAATTTTAATATGTAAATATAATTATTGCTTAAAATCTTTTGTGACACGTGTTTCTATGCATTCCCCATCATTTTCAAACTCTATGTCATACGTATACGTCATACCTATGTATCACCGTATACTACGGTGTTTGAAAATGATGCAGAATGCATTTAAATACGTATAACAATAGATTTAAAGAAGTGGTTGTATTGACTAAGTATTAAATTTCAAAGTGACTGCCGAATTAAATAATGAATGTAAATAAAATTCATATGCTTTACGATTTGAACGTATTTTTATTCAAATGTTCAATCAGACGCTTTTCAGAATAACATCAGAATGCTGATAATTGCATCTGTGACTCATTCTCGTTCTCTATCAGTTTTTTCAATTAATTATGCAGTCATTTCGTAGAAATTATTGTCCCTTTTTAATTATGATCTTACCACTTTATCTTAAAATCAATGAAACCCGTTTAGTAGATAAGAGTAAATTAGACTCGTTGTAATTTAAAAAATAAATATAATGAAAAAGTTATATTTTTTTCCTTGATTCTTTTTCACAAATACTTTGTGGCACATTTTATAAACTTTATAAAATAAAACAACATTTAGGAGATTTTTTCCCGTTTTTTAAATCATATTTTCATATGGCGTACCTACGAAGTGCGTGGAAGTTTTTAGCATCGTAAGGGATGGGTAATTAACTATAACCTAACTATGAGTATTTCAATGTTTTAGAAATTATTACATAAACCTTGATGATGACAAGATTCTTGTCGAAACCGGTTGGATAAAGTGTACCAATGAAAAGTGGTTAAAACAAAATCGTTTTATTTTATAAATAGATATTTCCTTATATCTTTATTTCGTTCAACGTAATAATATTATTTTTATTTGCATACTTTCTTAGTCTAAGGACTAAATACAGAATATACGAAGGTACGGAATAAAACATCAATTAACTGACACTAACTTTAGTAATTACTTCAAAGTAGACTGTTCATTAAATAATAGTCATTTTTTATATAGTCTTAATTCATTTCAAAGGTTTTTCTATTTTTTCAACTGACTCCTTTGGGGGTAACGCAAGGCAAATGCCAACAACTGCGACATCAAAGAATAAAAAAAAACTTTTAAAATACCCATTAGTAAATCATTTGAAAGGCAAAGACACCCAGGCTTGCTTCTCATGATTGCGGAAGGCATGTGTGAAGGCACAAACTACATGGAGAATGATCCGCTAACCTACAAGGACCAAATTATCTTCGACGTGCGTTGTAGTAGGTATGCCGAGTTGAACATGCGAACGGAGGATAGAGCCGGGTGGAGACTGACCATGAAAGAAGCTAATCAGTCATCACAAAATAAAATATCGAAACGCGTTCGGGAAATTCGATTAATATCGTACTAAATAATTAATAAAATCATTTACAATTTAATTTCCAAAGATCATATATTACCACAAAGTGAATGCCGAAACAATAAATGAACTAATTAATATACTGTAAATAATAACTTTTGGTTTCTTGAATGTTTTCCGCAGATACTTTGTGACACATTTTATAAACTTGATAAAATGAAATAACTTTGTTATAACCACTTTTTCAATTATTTTTAGAATTATTTTTAATTAAAATATATTGATCTCAATAGTCCCTTCTAATTATATGAAGACGAGGTTTTTAAACATTTTACATAAGTAGGTACCTATGTGTGTTTGTATAAATCAGTTAAATATTTTAAACCTCATTTCGTATAAAATTTATACGGTGAATACGATCGTGAAACCACATAAATTTAAATTATATCGTTTCTCTTCCAAACACATGTCTTTAATTTATTTTAATGCACATACATTAAACTACACATGTACGTTCAAGTTTGCATTCTACAAACGGACGCTTATTGGCCTAATTGGTGACGCTTGACGCGCGCACTTCTGATCAAAGCCCTCCACTTCCCATGGTGCCCTGGTATCCAAAGGACCCGCCGCCACGACGGAGTATCGATTTTTTGTCAATCATCGGCGCCGCAAGTAGGCTTTGACGGGAAAAGCCTCCGAAGGCTTTGCACTTAGCCTTCATGCAAAGCATCCACCTGTCCCGGTACAAGCGACATTTGATTCGTGAATCTTGATAGGTAATTAGTAAACCCTTGTACATTAGGAGTAACAAATATCCTAGAAATTTCTTAACATTATACGTTGTTACTCGTCTCTGATACTTTTTTCTTTCTCCCTCTATATGACTTGTGTTTTTGAACTTAATTTGACTAATACAGAAATGTTTTTTTTTAACATAAGAATGACATTTTTTAACATTTAACATTTTAAGGTAAAAAATCAACAATGAAAAGTCTTTTACTTATTGTTTCGGCATTTTGCTTTGTGGTAATACATGTTGAAATTATTAATGAAAACACTTTTTGTTACCACTTGAGTTTATTTGACGACTTGTTTCGGAAGATAAGCTTCCATCTTCAGGTCTAAATGTAAGTTTACATTTAGACCTGAAGATGGAAGCTTAGCTTAAGAAATCTGTCAATTATGAAGACCTTAGCCACCAAAAAAAGACATTTAACTAAATATTTCAACAACAAAAAAATTACACTTATTTTTAATACATCGTATAAAATGAAGAATTTTTTACTGGTATACAAATAAAAATTAATTTTATGAACAATAATTTAATTCGCATTGTCGCACTGGTCGTAAGAGTGCAAGTTTTTTAGATTAAAAAAAAAAAAAAAAAATATATATATATATATATATATATATATATATATATATATATATATATATATATATATATATATATATATATATATATATATATATATATATATATATATATATATATATATATATATATATATATGTATATATATATATAAATATATATTTATATATATATATATATATATATATATATTTATATATATATATATATAAATATATATATATATATATATATATATATATATATATATATATATATATATATATATATATATATATATATATATATATATATATATATATATATATATATATATATATATATATATATATTTATATATATATATATATATATATATATATATATATATATATATACATATATATATATATATATATATATATATATATATTGATCGCTTTGTTATAGGAATTTGACCGGTAATCGGCAATTAAAAAGAGCGTCTTCTGAAATAAGAATGCAAGGCTTATGTTTAAGGCTTCCCTTCTCACGTAACGTAATACGATTAACCATTATTACTGAATCAGATATTCAATTAATGGAGTCCATAAAATGTAGCGCAGTCTAGGCTAACGAAACAACACATGAAATCGTGAATTTATTGAAGGATTTTGTTTCTATCAATAACCATTAAACTTTTGCTAGTACTTTAAATATAAATATTATCTTTTTTTTTTAATACAATTTAAAAAAATTAACAATTTAATACAATTTCTCTACATTTCTACTTAATATAATCTTATAATTTTAGTTACGCTGAGCCTCTCCAAAAAAGAGACTGAGCTCTTGTGCTGGGAGAGGGTTTTTTTTATAGTGACATAACATCGTTATATATAATATATACTTATATTGAAATCCCTTTTTTCTAAAGTGAAACTCATTGAATATTTATGAGTAAATCTGACAGAATTACATATTTGCTATTTTGATCTCCAAAATGAAGATCAAAATAGCAAATATGTAACCTCTTTAACTTAACATATAATAAATTTAAAAAAAAGCTCTTTAGTTTTTTTCACTTCTATTTTTTCGAAAGTATTCAGATTTTGTCATTGGTGACATCATCAGACCAGCCTGCCAGTAGTTATTCACCTATTGGTTTGAGGGTTTTACGATTTGTTCGAATACATGTGCGCTTGTTTTAATGAAATGCATATAATTAAAATTAAATAGATGCCAGGTATTTTTTACATGGAAATATTAGTTTAAAACGCAGTGGCATCTCCATCTATTGCACGTTATAGCAATATACGCAGTATAAAATATTGATCACAACAGACAGCGTCCTTGTTGGCAGCCTTTCTCACTTAGTATTTTAATATTTCTTTGCTTCATAATTATCAATATCGAGAATGCGAGCTTTCTGATTTATAAAAGTGGGCCACAGCAACGCATAGTCGTTTATAGCTAGTAATAAATAAAAATTAAGGGGTCGTAACGTTTTTTTCACTTTCTTTTTTAAAGGTACATTTTTTGCACGGTATATGATATAAAGGTTTTTTTTTTAATGAAATGGTACAATTTATACTATTATTAAATCTATTAGAAGCAAATTATTATTGCATATGAGCTAATACTGAACACGAGTAGAACGGTGGAGTGGCCTAAAGGCAATAATTATTTAGGTGTAGTGGAAGGCTACATTAATATCTTTATAAACGCTATGGTATTTTTTATTTGTCTTGATGCATTTAAAATCATAATTTGAGTAATCACCATAAGCGCTGTGAATAATACTTGAAATTGAATTTGAAGTCGGGCCCTTGGGTGTTTTGTAGAGAAATTAACCATTCAAATGCGATACGAATAATATTGAAATATTTATATCAAAGGTTAAATGTATAATATAAATAATTGTATATTTATTTTTTTAACAATAATTTAAACATATGACTTTTAAAAAAGTATTATAATACTTTATTTACCCATAGATAATAATTCTAAAGTGATTATTAAATGAATTTCGTAAATTTTCATTCGTATTAATTTTTATTAGTAGGATTAAAATAATTATATTTAACAGTTTTTAAGGCTTTTTTATCAGTTAGTCATGAACGATGAGAGAATTATATTGAAATCTATTAAGAAGAATTTTAGAAAAGAAGCACAAAGTTAACATCAATAGTTGGAATTGTTAAGTAGAATCTTTATTAATATATGTGAGATATTAATGAAAATATTTTAAGTAGAATTTAAATGAAAAAAAATAGAATATGGTAAACTAAGATTTGGGCAAATTTAAAATATTGTGAATAATAAAGCTGTTTTATGCTTATAAAGTACTACCTACTTAGAACCTAAGGTTTTGGTATTTGTACACAACATTTTTGGTATATACAAATCCATATTTACAAAATGTTGGTATTTTCACCTTGGAGATATATTTACATATATAATGAAGAATATTGAGGTCTGGATATTAACTAAAAAAAATATGTTATAAAATATATGTTAATTTTTTTGTATCAATATTTTTCGCTAGAAGTATAAAATGAATAAAAAAAATAAAACTTTTATTATATGTAAATCTATTCAGGGTTTCTTCAATTTCTAGAACGAAATTATTGTATAAAAGAAACGAGTTAGGATCTGAAATTGACATTTTGTTTTCAATTAAATCATTACACAAATCTCTCTCTCAATAAACGAAAATGTAAGAAAAAATGTAACGCTGAACAAGGGATGCTTAAAAATATTAAAATGAGTTCCTTAAGGTGGTATGGACATATTCTTGGTGAATTTTCTGATTTTAATTAATCCATATTTTAGATTAAATGAATCTATATTATGTGGTTAACAGTTCGTTTAGGTGGTGTGGACATGTGGATCAAATAGTAACGAGCGAATGACAAAGAATGTATATATGGCGAATGTGATCATGATCAGACCAACCAGAAAATTCTGGTGTTGTCAAAAGTTTGCGTAATCGGAGAACATGTATGGATGTGAAGGAAGCGAGGAATGTATTTCTGGACAGAAGAGTGTGACGTTCCATCCTTTCTGCCTACCCCTGCGGAGAATCGGTGTGATGGTAGCAATAGTATTTTTTTGATTTGGCGTTTAATTTGTAGAACTCCATTTGAATTTGTGTTTTAATTCTTAAATCAAACACACATTTTTTGAGTCTACTAAGTTGTATTTTATGAAAAAAACACATAAAAATAAATATTGTGACAATTGTTTCGCCTAGTTATGGCATTTTCGTACCATAACATTCGTTTGAAAATGCCATAAATTGGCAAAACAATTGTCACATTATAAATTTTGATGTGTTTTTTTTTTAAATAAAATACAACTTAGTAGACTCGAAAAATCTGTTTGATATAAAAATTAAAACATGAAATAGTAAAAATCACTTTCATACTCTAAAATCAAACAGAAATCAAATTTCCTTGATTGATTGTGTGCATTAATTAGGGCGTTGTTAATTATTACTCCCACCAGAAGACAGCAGATTGAGCGGTTTAATTATTATTATAACATAATCTTTTGAAATAGTAATTAGCATAAATAATTAAGTACCACCGCACTTCATAAGTTAACCAGCTTCGTATATTACTATACCCCCGGGCAGGGAGCAGTATGCTCTTCTCTGTCTCTCCAGTGTGAGGTTATGGTAATAATATTTTTTATTTCATGCCATCTCCTTCCGTTTTGAGAGAGTGATTGCGAAATAAACACCCAATTAAATTCGTATCAAACAAATATTGCGCAAAATTAAGACTTTATTTTTTTTTTTAATCGATTTGGGATTTTAAAATGTGCGTTTTTTTAAACTATGAAAAGCAGTAAAATTTTGTTGTAAACAACGTTTATTTTGATACTTTTCTCGAATCTCCTTTATTTCGACAAGAATCTTATTATCTTAAGAGATGGACGTATACTCATGGCATGATTATCATCTTTAAAAATTGACATCTCATCCTTAGTGTGAATAATCCGGTGTCCGATATAAACAAAAATATTAATATTGTTAGTAATATATTGGTCAAAATAGAATTATCTTAAAAAAATATGTTTTTTCGGGCTTTGTTTAAAAAAACATACATGTAGGCTTATTTTTATGAATCTCACCTATGTTCAAAATATAAAAATAAATATCAAAATATCAAGAATAAGCTAATACTTCACAAATCCCTCAACTGACGGCATAGCTATTAGCCTACTTCACGAATGTATGAAGGATTTAAGACCATTGCATCTTTATCCAAATTTCAAGAATTCATGCAAACATGAATATTCAATAATGGGCAGAATGATGAACGTTACATAACGTATAAAGTGATCGCTTAAACCAGGCAAATATCTGATCATATTCTTTCATAAAAAAGAGAAGTACATATAATGCGTAAAAGCAATTAGCCGTAACTAAAGTTGTGGCTGTTTGGCGTAAGACGGCTTAAAGCATTTATTTAACTGGCCTCTATCATACACAGATTTTTCTCCATCTCTGTTCTTTACCGAGATATTCACTATCCAAATAGTCTCAAAATTGTTTTATTTTGAAACACTCTCCTTACCATCATTACTTATATTAATTTGTTACATGTTTTGGCAAAAAGCATCATTTTAAGTTAACTTTATACTAGTTTATCTCAAAACTACTGTTTTTAACTTGCGGCTATTTGCCTTTGCACATGATATGTTTAATATCAAATTGAGACACCTAGAAAATTATATATTTTACGTTTAAGTGTACCAGCATTTAATAATAAATATAAGAATTATATTTCCCTAATGTTTTCTGGATTACACAAGACTGAAAAATACTGAATAAATACTGATAAATATTGAATTCAAATGCCTTGTTCTAAATTCGTCCAACGTTCGAGTCACCAAAAATAACTTGTTAGTTCATTAGCTACTGTGTATTGAAATACACATGATTTCAGCCATATGATATTATTTATTATTCCGGTTGTATTATTGTATCCGTGCTACTAATTCGCCTTGAGCAACGGTTGAAAACAAGGCGCAACAACTGTCCAATTAAAAGTGGTAACCATCAATAATGAACTACTTAAAATAAATAACATCGATCTCCTTTATCATTCACTATATAAACGATTATTGCCTTTTGACATCTCAACAAAGATAAATAAAAATATGGAAGTCTGGGTATTGACACGACTTACGACCATCATAATCTGATTTAACTGGTGAATGTTACACACGTGTAACATTCACCAATTCTACCATGATTGACAACCACACCAATCAAATTCTTGGAAGCTCTTTATTATATGTATATGATCCAATTTCAAAACATTGTACTTCACTAGAATTTCACTGGAGAGATCTATTCATGAGATTTGTTGTATATAAACGATTCGCTGATTATTTTTCTTTGTTTGAATCACACGAATATTACGACAGACGGGTGACATTCTTCAAATTACTAATTAAATATTATATTTCAAACAATCCATATTTAATTTAAAGTTTTATTGAAAATCTTGTCTGAAAACTTAGTACACACGACAGCGCGCCGTGAAAGCTTGCCAACTTGACGACTAACGCACTTGCTAGTCTTAAGAATAAAAGATGTGGGCAGGTTCACACTGACTGTATATGTTCCTACTACTAATAAGAGCATATGTTTTTTAAATTCTATTTTTTATATGAAATCCAAAATAACGTCCAATTTATTTTATACAACGTCTAATTTGATTTTTCAAACGTTCAGTTTGAATTGTAAGACGTCCAGTTCAGTTTGTAAAACGTCCAATAAGAGTTAAAAACCTGCAACACACCTATGACATTAATTTACTAAACTAGTATAAATACTAAGAGTACAAGCTTGTCATATGGTGTAAATTCTTAATTAATTAATTTCGAAATCGAGCATTAGTCGCAGATGTAATCTACGCTGGAAGCACTAAATAATGTGATAAACAGTGCGGACATACATTACACGGTTGACACATTTAAAACAGGTATATTTAAAAGAGAAAAAATTAATTTCATTAATTGATTCGGCAGTCAGTTCGTTGTTACATCTTTCCATTTTTAATTTAAGTTTCACTCAGTAAATATGACTTTATCTCAAAATGTATCGAAACACAATACATTTTAAGAAAATGTGGTATTTACCAAGTAAGACTTTAATAGAACGTAGAAAAAAATTTGTGTGATATAAATGGTTAAGATTTTATTATAAACTCGATTCGTAAAATCTAAAAAACAAATTCTTTCATTACAGGATTGAGAAGTCACTTAGTGGTAATATCAATCCATTTTTATATTTAAAATTTATTTTGTAAATACCACCATATCTAAAAATCTATTATGATACGTTTTTTGATATATTCAACATTAGTATTAAGTCCAATATAATTTGATAAATGACATATGGTATTTATGTATTCTTCTATTAAGTCTCTTGTTTAAAACATATGAGCGTTGGCGAGATAATTTATGAGAAACAATATCTTCCAACCGACTTAAAAATACTAGTGGTACTAGTTAAAGTTTAAATTTTATACCTCGTTTTTAATTAGAGGGCAGATAGTGCTTGCACATAAGTGTCAAGAAGAAATAAACAAAAATTATGATTTTAATAGATTTATATTATCCACTGACACTTCGTGATGGAATTGCATTTTTAATTTATTATTAGATTAAAACCAATATTTTTAGCTTTTCCACTTTTTTATTTGACCAGCGACCGGGTTTCGTCGTTATCGACATCATCAGACTGGTGAGAGGCTTTACAAATTTGTATGTTATATATAAAAGAAGGCAGGAGTTGATAACCATGATTTGATATAATTTTATGAGAAATTAATTTAATTTTAGTGAATTTAAGTATTGTATGATATTTTAAATATTTTTTAATAAAGGTTTTTTGTATTGAAAGCACGATTTTATATAAAGTTAAAATAGATTTGTATTTTTTGTAAATGAATTTAAATTATGTAACGAGGTATCAGGAAATGCTGGTTGACGGCTCCTTCCACTAAGCTGTGGTTTCAACAACGTTATATATCAAACATCGTCAATTCTCAGTTGTGCATGTTTTCGGAATGCCCAGAAAATGTACTATATTCCAGCAGAAGCGGCATATTTTTAACTTAATATTTACCCGCTACGGGGCATAAAAAATCGTTTTTTTTTGCATTTTGAAGAAAAGGTATAGTTTTATAATATTTTTTAAATATAATTAAACAATACCAATAATTAAACAATGACAATAATATTTTTCAAATGGAGAAAAAACCTTCAGGTTTCACCTTAAAAGATCTGTTGTACAGTAAAAGTTCAACATGTGGCTTGATAATTATTTTAAAAACACTTTATTATTTTCTTAAACTTTAAAAACGATTTCCTGAAAAATCAAGTTATTTGAAATATGTCCTTGTTGAAAGGAGCGAACGATATGTCAAGCTTTTTTCAGTCTTCCTCTGATTCTCTTTCCATCTACATTCGGCCCACAGATTTGTTTTACTATTCTTTCTTCACGGTAACTACAAGCTATTTAACAAATATACTTAAAACTAAATAGATAAAATATAACTCTTAAGCCAAGAGTTAAACTCTTACGTTCACATACTTAATACAAAATTGATAAACCTTATTATTTCGCAGAATTCAATTAAAATTTAGCATGTAAAGTCAGTTTTCTTGAGTCAGTCGACGCTAAGAAACTGTTCAGTGAGGTCTGCCCTGAGAACGGGTTGGCCAGTGCACACGAAACGCGCCCCGGGCTGATTGATCGCCTAACAGGATGAAGAAAGTTATATGCTTTCCTTAGTAATTATCTGCATGCGCTTTTTCAAAAAATTATTTGTTGCAGTTTTGCCTATTTAACGCTAATTGCAAAATACTAATGAGACTCAAAATGGGCAAGAGGATTATAAATAATTCCAGTTTGAAGCGGGTCAGTTCGTAACCCTTTTTTAAATATTGATTTGGCATTAACTATGAGGAATAACACGATGATTTGAGCACAAAAATAAACCACTTGTTTTAGACCAGTTTTGAGTATTGTTGCAATATTGCCTATTTAAAGCTAATTGCAAAATACTAGTGAGCTGTAGGTCAAAACGGACAAGATGATTATAAATGATTCCAGTTTGAAACGCGGTCAGTTCATAACCCTACATTATTTACGATTTGGCCTTAACTTTGTTAAATAAGATCATAATTTAAATATAAAAATAAAACAGTTAATAAGACTACTTTGAGGTTTATGACTAGTTTCCAGAACAATGGTCATTATCTTATCTTTATGGAATAACGTGATAATTTACATAGAAAAATATAACACTTGTATTAGACCACTTCTGAGTATATTTATGAAAATAAGACAAGCTTCCATAAAAATGGGGGTTATCTTTTATTTGTGGAATAACATGATGATTTGAATATGAAAATTAAACAATTGATTTAGACCATTTTAATGTAAACACGACTAGTTTCCAGAAAAATTCAATTGTTAACATTGTGGAAAGAAATTTTCAACCCCCCTGGGAATTGAACCCGGGATTTCCAGCACGGTAGCTTCACACGCTAACCATTACATCACGGAGGCAGACACAGAGAAATTTTATACTAGCCGATACAATGTTTTAATACAAACAAATTACAGCCATAAAGAATAAGTATGGATTTTTTACTATTTTAAAGCGTATGTTTATTCAGTGGCCAGAAGGCCATAGCTGTCCGAGTGCTGCGAACACAAGATGTGTACATAATAATACGCGTATAATTTGCATCTCGGCTCCCGAGAGTCGCCCGCGGCGAGACTCGAACCTGGCGGCGTCTATCTCTGGACCAACACCTGTGTCCGCAGCCACTCGGCTACCCGCGGCGCTCGCCGACAAACCAGATCCGAGAAAGCTAGCTTTTCAAGTCGACAGGTTTGTATCAAGCCATTGTAGTATTTGTCATTTATTATTATTTTTTTATATATGAGACTAATAGATAAATATTTATTGCATTACATTTTTATGTATTCGTGTTTTTATTAAATTCATTGAGTTACTTTGTGGTAATATGTAAACATTATTAATTTAATAAAACAAAAACTGTATAGAGGAAGACTGAGGAAAACTTGGCACAATAAGTATGTCAAATACTTGAAAGTGGCCGGGTCAGGAGTCATAATAATCCGTCGGGTATGTATGAGGAGATGCAAGAATGTAGAAGAGGCGAAGAATGTTTGCAAAGACAGAGTGGTGTGGCGTTCGATTCTCTCTGCCTACCCCTACGGGGAATCAGCGTGATGGTTTGTTTGTAAGTTAGTTAGAACTATTTTTTTTTTCAAAATTTCGTTCTATTTTATTTGACCAGTTATTGGGGTATTGGATAAAATTTCGTTCGCTCAAAATCTTCGATGTTCGTTTGCTCAAAATCTTAAATCTCCGATTGCTTTGGAATTTCGACACAATGCTGCACTCGTTTATGCGCCTATTTTCATATTGTGACAAGTGTTCCTGTGACTTACGCAACAACTATCACGCCACTTTCCCGCACTGGTAGGTAGAGATAATAGAACGCCACATCTCTTTGTCAGAAAGCGCTCATATTTTCAACTGCATTCACCTCATTAATTTGTTTAACCGTTCTTTCCTCACTCATTTTTTCCATGTGTCCAAACCATCTAAACCCGTCTGAGAGATAGTATTTTGACTGCATTCAGCTCACTTTCATTCTTATTTTGGCAACTTAATCCTACGCTTCCATAAATTAGGGTTGGTACCAGGACTCACAGGTTGTGCAAAACGCTATTTTATATTTCGCTGATAGGCTTTTATTTCATTAATTGATTCGGCAATCACTTTTTGGTAATATGTATTCATTTTTAATTAAATTTTAGATGGTTAATACAACTATTTATTTAAAATTGAAATTACCACGAAGGACTGTCGAATCAATCAATGAAAAAATAATAATTTTCTATTTAAGGATCGAATAAATTTTAAAACTCATGAAAATTGTGGTTTTCTATTATTTTTTATTACATGGTTAATGTCTTTGAAAATGAATTAATTTTCACATAAATTATCCTTTAAGTAAATTGTAAAACAGGATATTTAACCGACAAATATATGTAGTGATTAGTCATAATTTTTATTATTTTGTTTTTACGTTTTGTATTTTATATTTTCTCATTAATTATATTTTCTCATTTTTTATATTTTCCCATTTGTTCATTTTAAATATGCTTCTTACCTTATGTTTTCATTTATTTCTTTTAAATATGCTTCTTATGCCTATTTATTATACCTGTTTATTGTTTTTATATTTTGCCATGCATTAGTATTACAATAGTTTTGGCTATTAAAAAAAATCTTTTTTGTTACTTTATTATTCGTGTTCCAGTCTTGTTAATCTTAATCCCATGTCCCAAATTGAGAAATAGAAATTACTCATCGGGAATATTATATGTATATATGACTTATGTATGTAATAAGTTTTGAAATAAATAAATATTTTTTCTTAAAACAAATCATTAAATTTTTGCGAGGTTCAGTGGGTTATTCCAAGAAATTATGAATTTGCCACACAAGGTAAGTTACTTCATAAATTTTGCGATTAAAGTCAGTCAGCGGTTGTTTGGAATATGTACGACTAATTAAATTGACTCAAATTTGTTTTTATCAAATACAGATGAGTGATTATCACCCACTCAGAGAATATCATTAAATGATATAATTTGAATCAGAAACATCAGATAAACTCTATAATTTATTGGCCTTAACAAATTTGATATCGAGTTTCATATACAGTGTGCTACAAAAAAAACGAGAAACAAAAAAAGAGTTTTTTTTATAACTTAAAATTTTAATATCATGTCCTCAATTTTAACCAAAATGACAAAAAGATAGACAGGTTTCGAAAATAGTAGTAAAAAATGTCAGTGAGTGACTATATATGACTGTAAGTAATATTTAGTCTTTCCCAACTGTATTTAAAGGTTTTTATCTTTTTGGATCTGGAATAACAATGGAAAAAAAATCGTTGTTTATATGGTGTAAAAACGTCTAATTTTGTTTATATTTGCTAAAAAAACTATTTTCTTCTTTTTAATGGTGCGTGCTATTATTTTTTATGATTTTATAGATCGAAAATCGGCTTAGAAGACTGAATGCGATCGACCAGAAGAATGTGCGACAAGACGATGTATGATAGATGTTCGAATAGTGAAAAAAGGAAGGAATGCAGAGCTGAGACAAGCATTATCGATAAAATTAAGTAAGGTGTGTTGAAATGGTTTGGACATGTAGAACGAATGAGTAAGGAAAGAGCGGTAAAACAAATTTATAAAGCGAATGTAATTGAAAAAAAGGAGCAGAGGAAGACCGAGAAAAACTTGGCACGATCGAGTAAGCCAAATACTTGAAAGTGGTCAGGTTAGGGGTCGAAAAAATCGTTGGGTATGTATGAGGAGATGCATGAACGTGGAAGAATGTTTGCAAGGACAGAGTAGTGTGGCGTTCTATTCTCTCTGGATACCCCTGCGGGGAAGCGGCGTGATGGTTAGTTAGTCAGTTGAATATTGGCTTCAAAATGCGAAAGTGATTATAAACGGAAGTTATGTTGAAGTAATCTACGTTACGGCCATATAATAATATAGCGATATAATTATATCTATATATTATAATCGAAGGCGAAGAGTGTGGAAGCCAAGTGCTATTTTTTATCAATATTTTTGGTATTATTTTTAGTAATGGCTCGTTATTCAAAAAGACACCTGTTCACACCTATCCTACGATCTAGATTATCTGAACAATAGCCAATTATAATATTAAATAATAAATCACATTTATTCAAAAAAATCTAATTATGTATCATGTTTTATGCTACATCTTGTAAGTATATACGAAAAATCTCTGTATTTATACTATTTTTAAATTGAAGTTGTTCGGTGGTTCATCTATAAGACAAAAACGTTCTGAAATAAAAATAAGACTAACCTACCTATGAAGTTTCATATAACAGGTGTCTCAAGTTGATATGAAGTATTTATTGTTTTTGTACGAAAGATGATAGAAGTCCGAGCATCCCAGAGTTTACGAGCTGGCATTTGGCCGGCATAAAAAAATCACTTTATACAATTGTGTAACGTTTGCCATTTTTCCCATTGTTGTATTTTTTTAAAAAGATGCCTTAGTTAGTTTTTATATAGTTGTTAGTTGTTATTTGATACATAGATTTTAAATTATAGGTTGACAGTGGTTCGTGTAAAAATGATAGATGGTTCATCTATAATTGAGATATCTTTAATATTAATTTATCATCCATAGGGTGATAATAATCTAATGTCTGATATATGTATATAGAATATATACTAAAAAGATTTCATTCTGATAGTAATTTAATGTTTTGAAAATGAAGGACATATGTTTAAAAAAAAAAACACAAAATACATTTTTATTAAATATGGTTGAAAAATTAAAAAAGATATGATATTTCACTTTTTTTTTTGAGGAAGTTTAAAACATATAATATTGTCAATAAAATAATTAATGATTTTATATTGTAAACTAATCAAGGTCCCTAATAAATTACATTTTTTTGTTATTTGTAATAGGTTTCATTTTTCATTTTTTCAACAGAAAAATGCATTCAAAGGACATACTATGGTTTTATTACATAATTCGGCAGTCACTTTTTTGTAATAAATATCCATTTTAAATTAAATTAATTTTATTTATTAAAATAAATGAAACTAGGAAACAGCTCCTAAATCCTTCATCCTTTGACGTCCCAAGGATACAACTTTAAAATTTAGATTTAGGTTTACATACGGTTTTTGAATGTTGCGGAATGCATCGAAACACGTCATAATAGATTATAAGAAATAGTGGTATTTATTAAGTGAAACTAAATAAAAAAAGACGTGCTTTGACACTGAGATGCAACATAGTACCTACAGTATTCCTGTTCAAATATATATAAGTAAATGTTTTTTTCTTCTTTAAAAAAAAAATATTTGTCGGTGCGTTAGCCTGCCACTTCGGAGGCTGTATTTCGTAATATATAATTTTATTGTTGAACGATTCCGACCGATTGTTATCTGTTTGAGTTAGTTAGGTTACCGGCCTTAGCGGCGAGCAACGGGCTACTGTGAAGCCTGGAGCGATTCGCTCAAGTCCATTGTGAAACCGTTTTACTGGCTTTACACAACAGGTACTTTACGAAGGTATTAGGCTGAAATAGATTGATATTGATTTTCTACTGACATTGATAGCATTTAATTATCAATGCGTTTTTTTTGTACAGATTTTTTAAAGATATGACATTGGGATGACTGACTAATACCTGTATTTATATTAGACAAATAATTTTATGACATATTGGTTAAGTTTTTCTCCTTTACTACACCATATATACATTATTTATTGATTCGGCATTAACTTTATGGAATGAAATGTTGATTATTTTTCAAAAATTAAATCCAAAACATAATTTTAATTTTTACCAGAAGATGAAAAAATCTGTAAGTTTTCGAAACTCGTCGTATATATAAATAAAACTCATTTAAGTTGAATATACCATTCAAGTGTTTAATTTTAAAATATAACCATTTATACCATATTTATATTTAAATTTACTTTTTAACCATCATGCCGCTTCTCGCGAGTGTAGGCAGAGAGAAAAGAACTCCATGACAATCTGTATTTGCATTTTACAATCTTCGCCTCTTCCACATTCATGCATCTACTCAAACTGCCCGCTGATTATTCCAACTCCTGACTTGGCCACTTTCAAGTATTTGAAATACTTGATCCTGCCAAATTTTTTTTTGGTTTTTATCTGTTACTACTACATTCGACTCATAAATGTACAGGTTACCAACTTTTTGAGGCTGTATTTAAAGAAACCCCTTTGTTGTAAATAAAGGCTTTATTTTGTCTCGGCAAGAAGCAATTCGTCATTTTTTCTTAAAATATATAACAGCGTTGAAGTTAAACGTAAAGAGTTAAAATTATTTAAAATATAATTATTTTTAATAAATGTATTTAAAAAAAATATTACTTATGATCATATTATAATAAATAATAAAAATTTATATCCTCATATTATTTGAATTATTGATAGTTTTTACAAGAATACTTTATATGTTTTACATGGTATTACACTTTTATGTAACTGTTAAAAAAACCCTGCAAGTTGTTAATATGCATTGTACTTTATGAAATTAAACAACTTTGATTTAACCTTTTTTATTAAAAGTACACTTTAACCTACCGGTTTCCACAATAACCTTGTAACTATCAGGTTTTATTAAATTTTTAAACATTTAAAACATTAAAACACTCATAATTAATAAAATTCCTTTACTAAAAACTAAATCCTAAAATAAGGTAAGGGAATGTAATTAATTATGGGTATTTTAATGTTTTTAATGTTTTAGAATTTAATAAACTCTGATGATGACAAGGTTCTTGTCGAAACCTGTAGGTTAAAATGTGTTAATAATAAAAAGTGGTTAAAACAAAGTTGTTAAATTTTATAAAGTTCATAAAATGTGCCAAAAAGTATCTGCGAAAAACATTCAAGAAATATGTATTGTCTTTATTCGATTATTTAGCATTCATTATTTTTTCGCGTGATACATCGAAAAATACGTTTACATCATTGAAAGAAAATCAACCTGTCGTATCCGTAGATATGTTATTGATAAAACTATATGTGGCGATCTCCATGCGTAATTCAACAATGATTCCCATCGGGTATTTGGAAAGTTTTATATATATATATAATCAAGCGCTTTCAAATGGGTGGTACATTAGGCAAGCATTGATTCCATCAGAAACTATGATATATGAATATATTATTATTAAAAGGCGTTATTATAAAGTGCTACTAAATTATCCGTAGTCTTAAAATTCTGCTGTAAATCAATCCCATTATTAACAACGCGATCCTAACAGCACAAAAAAACGATCAGTTTCTACCACCGAGTAAAAAGGCAGTACAGAGATATACGTGTATTTTTTTTCAACCTGTTTGTTTGTTTCCCTTTCGCCTTAGGGGTGGTTTTTGCCTTTCTCAGGTAGCATAACGCCGGAGGCTTTCTTGCGTAAGTCGGCCCCTGTAATTGTCTTGTCAAATGAGTGGGCAGTGGGTCCCAAAGGCCTAACGTACAATCGTTCCCAATTAAAATTTATTGTTCACCATTCTTGGAGATTGGAGGCTGGATAAAAATACCGATTGTGCAGCCAGTCTTACAAACTTGTAAAGGAAAAATCAATAATAATTTTATTCAACATTTACTCATTAAATTAATATTTTTAAAATATTTTCTTTAAATGTTTTTCTTGGGGAAATATTGAAATATGTGGATGATTTGAAAGGTGTGTTAACATGGTTTAGACATGTGGAACGTATGAGTTAGAAAATAACGGTGAAATAAATTTATGAGGCAAATGTAGTTGGAAAAAGAAGCGGAGGAAGAACGAGAAAACTTGGCACAATCAGGTATGTCAATTACTTTAAAGCGTCAGGAGTCGGAATTATCGGCGGGTATGTATGACGAGATGCATGAATGTGGAAGAGGTTTTTGAAAAAGAATGTTTGCAAAGACAGGGTGGCAAAGTGTTCTAATCTCTCTGCCTACCCTTGTGCGGAAGCGGCGTGATGGTTAGTTATGTTTTCTAGGGATGGAAAGATTGATAAAGATATGGGAGGGAGAGTAAATTCTGGGAACAAAGTGAATGGTGCCCTGAATGGATTATAGGAAATAAAAACCTATCAGCGAAAACTAAACGAGCAGTACACGACGGAGTCCTAGTCCCAACTCTAATGTCTGGAAGCGAAGCATAGAGTTGACAAAAGAGGGGACTTTATACACGTGTAACATTCACTTTTCCACCCATGATTTGTAACCACATGTTTGAAATTTTTAAAGCTGTATTTATGCTTTAAACTTAAATTAACAACTTTTCACTTGAGTCAAACCCAAAATTAGTGTTTGGACGCACTCAAAATATTGAAAAAAAATAACTGGTGGATAAAACTAAGTCAAATGAAAAATTCAAAAATGATGTTACTAAAACCATGTGACTACAACAAAAAGCAAATTTTAAATTTTAAATTAAATGATCACTTAAACCATCCTATGATTTATGTTTTAATTTTAAATCAAACACAGATTATTTGAGTCTACTAAGTTATATTTTATTAACAAAAACACATAAAAAATTTATATTGTTACAATTGTTTCGCCTAGTTATGGCATTTTCAAACGAATGTGAAGATCAAATAGACTGACGGTCCTTATGTAGCTATACAATTCTAAGTGACGATTTTAACATGTGCAGCAATAATTTATGGGAGACAACAGTAGCTAATGGGGGATGTAGGTACGTACCCTCATATTTGACATCCTTTGATGGTCGTTAGCTCTGAAACGCTTAAACTTCCATGTTCTCAATCTTGCAATAAAAAAATCCTTAAAAGCAATAAAATCTGTATTTTCACAATAAAATTAAGAATTCTTTAGAAAAATAACAAAGACTTTTTTCAATAGATTTTTCATCGCTCATACGATGAAACCAATTTACAACCTGATGAAATAGTACTTAATAATTAATTCAATAGTAACACTTCGCTGTTTAAATTATATACGTAATCAGTGTTCTAAACAAAGCATCCAATATTCATCTCCACGGGAGATCTATAAATACAAGAGTATTATATTTTTAAAATATATTAAAAAAATGGATATTGTTCATTGGGAAACGTAATAAATTTGCTTGTGGTAGGAGGCAAATTGACATTTGTGAATAAAATAAAAATAAACACAGTTTTGTCAGAAAAATAATAACGTTTTTCGGTTATATTGATAGTATGAAAATTCATCAAATTCATTTGTAATGAACCGTTGTGACAAAAGTTTAAATTATTTTTTCGTTTTCTCTTCCTTCTTCATCCACAGGTATTTAATATGGGGCCGTGGTGTAGTTGGGTAGACGCTTGACTGCGAAACTGACGTCGAGGGTTCGATTTCAACCAAGTGCAAATAAAATAAACAAATATTTATTTTAGTTGTTTATTGGTCTGGGTGTTTGTGATGTATTTTTCACATTTACCTTCTCTATCCTTACTATCCTACCTGCAGATAAGCCTCAATAATGCAATGTCACTTGCGTTTCGTGTACCAGTAGGAAATTATTGAAAAATGACCAATTTTTGATTTCCAAGGATATCCTCTATGAAATGACGAATTTGCAACATTTTGAGTCTGTCCAAATACTTGTCCACAAATCTCACCGATATATATTTCTAGTAAAGTTCTAGTGATTCAATAACAATGTTTCAAAATTGGTTCATATATATAGAACTTACAAGAATTGAGTAGTGTGTTTGTCAAAAATGGGTAGAATTAGTGAACGTTACTCGTGTGTAAAATGATCACTCAAACCAGCCTATGAATATATATGTCGTCAGCCCCGTAAATGCCCAGACTTGCATATTTTTCTTCATCTTTGATAAGATGTCAAAAAATAATATGAAAATAGCTCCTGTAATTGGAGATAATCCAGATTTTGTGGACAAGTATTTAGACACACTCAAAATATTGTAAAATTATATTTTACATTTCTTTTTGACACCTTAACATAGATGGAGAAGAAAATTGTGTCCAAATATTTGTTCACAAATTTTGTTAAAATAACAGCTATGTAGTTTTTCCCACATTAATTTTATTTGACCAGCAACCGGGTTTCGTCATAATCGAGATCATTATGCTGGTGTCGGTTATGTATATTTATATACAAATATATATATAAATATAAATATATATATATATATATATATATATATATATATATATATATATATATATATATATATATATATATATATATATATATATATATATATATATATATATATATATATATAAATATATATATATATATATATATATATATATATATATATATATATATATATATATATATATATATATATATATATATATATATATTTATATATATATATATATATAAATATATATATATATATATATATATATATATATATATATAAATATATATAAATATATATATATATATATATATATATATATATATATATATATATATATATATATATATATATATATATATATATATATATATATATATATATATATATATATATATATATATATATATATATATATATATATATATATATATATATATATATTTATAAAAGTTTGGTGATTTAGGAACAAAGCTTATTTTGAAAATAATAAATAAATAATTAACTTAATACACGTACATCTTAATAAGCTGTTCTTTCAATCGGCCGAGACAAGAAGGCGACTAGTCCATAAATAATATTTACGATTTTTTCATCTGAGCATGCGATGACATCTCGCATCGCCGATACCCGCTGTTCAAGTCTTGTATTTCTACAGTAAAACAATAAACGGCTTCTTGATTTCTTTAATTGTTACGTGGGAATGTTTCGATGGATTTTTTTCGAAAGCATAAGGGACACGGGACAGTAAAAATGTCGTAAAGATTATATGACAAGAGAAGTTCCTTTATTATTTCGAAGTTATACGGAGAGTGCTCGGGCAAAAGGTGACAACTCACAAAATTTTGAAAAACAAAATTAATAACTTTTAAAAACTTCGCCATAGAAACTTTCCAGCAACAATTTATTTTCCTGAAAATTGTAGGTATAGTCACAAAATAATACATTTCAGTATAAGTGGCGATTATATTTCTCTATAAAAAATAGATGATTTGATGATTTGTAAAGTGGATTTCTTTAAAATTCGGCCCAGATCTTTTCTGTATAAAGCTTTGACTTGTCTTTACATTTACCTTGTTTTTAAATAGTTTTTACTCCTTGTTTCACTCCATCATATTAACAGATGAACGTGATCGTTAATAACAGAATTTGAAGATTGTGACAAGATATGTGGTACTGAATAGAAAATGGAGAATATTAAGGATCACATACCCAAACTCGTATATGTTTGTAAAGGTTGGATAAAATTGAGTCTTTAGCTGTAAAAACATATTATTGTGTATGTATTTCTTTTAAAATAAGTAAAATAAAAGCTTTGTAGCTTTTTCCACTTTTATTTTATTGGAATTATTGGAACAACATGATAATAGTGACAGCGTTTCATCGTTACCGATATCATAGTCTCATGATGTCGGTAACGATGAAACCAGGTCATTGGGTAAATAAAATGAATGTTTAAAGAGCCTCGTAGTTGGTTTTCAATTATATGAAATGTAGTTCCACCAAAAATACCACTAAAAAAGTTACATTTGAATATAAGGGCTATTTTTTGTATAAAATATATATTTTTTAAATACGTTCATGTGCTGAATATATCAGCTTATTGTGTGAAGGGACCAGAGTTCGACATTTAAGTTTAAAGTATAACTTCTCATATTTATATAATTTACATTTAAGAAAACTTTGCATTAATTTATTTTTTAAATAATCAAATATAGCAAACTTTACGTTGCTACATCTTTCGTAAGCACGGTCCAGTAAATATGTTTTCGACCAATCAGCTTTCATTACCGATGACCTCTGAATGACAAAATGCACTTAAAAACCTTGGGAGAGACAATAACCAAATAATCATTTAAAATCCTTTGTAAAATTTTACGACACGAATTATTTATTGAAAGACAAGTCAAAGCTTTATACAGAAAATAATATAATTATCAATAATTTATGCTGTATTCATACAGAAGAGTCTATTATATGTAGTACAATGCAATTAACACAAATGATACATTTGGAAAACGTGTTTAAAATGTTAAATGCGACGTTATGCAGTGAAGTGCAGTTATTTTTTGAGAGTTCGTGATTTTCAACCTTTTTTATTAATATTATGATGAAACTCAGAAAGATCTTAATTTGCAAACTACAAAAATATTTCATTAAATTTAGATTTTATAAGCAATTATTTTTTTTGGTATGCGGGATAGCCTTCATTCCGTTGAAAAAAATGTAAAAAAAATACACGAAAAGTCATAAACTTGAATATTTTGAAACACAAGAAACTCAAAGAAATATGAATATGGGTATAAATAAACCATATTTAACAATATAAAAATGGCTAAATCATCCCTCCCTCTATTTTTTATATTTCCACCCCCTCGTTATCCTTCTACGACCAAAGGGAAAAAATAAAAATAAATATAAAATTGATAAAACAAAACCTGTGTTTTTTACCACTTTTATTTTTGGTACTATTATTCTAGACCGGTTTCAACAAATGCCTTGTCTTCTTCAGGAGTAGATATGTTATTGTGTAATGCCTACTTACCGATCCCTGAATAAGTCAAATCATTTTAATATTTAGACAAAATATTTTAATATTTTGACAAAACTTATACGGTGTTTGATAAGGCCGTTGAATGAATCGAAACACGTGTGTTAATATTTTTTAAAGAAATAATGGTATTCCTTCTTCTCACCCTTCGTATCGTATTGACGTAGTGTTATTTTGATCGTAAACAGATGAAAGCAGTGTGATCACTCCTGCGCTTCAGGAACCAGTCCAGGGCAATATTAAATTAATATTACAGTCTAAAATCACTAACATTTATTTCCCCCTGGGAATCAAACCCGGAAACTCCGTCGCGGTAGCTAAATACGCTAACCACTACACCAAGGAGGCGGACAGGTTCGTATGGTATTTACCAAGTTAAAACATATATTTTTTTGGTGTTGATGAAAAGGTAGTAAACCGATTCTATGTGGTAAACCACGGACCCGTCAATAATAGAAACTTCTTCTTATATTTCTATAAAACATGTGCATGTACATAGTTTTTATAATGGTATTGTAAGATGGTATTACTTGGAATAATTTTGATGAATTCATCAGTATTCTTTGGGACCAATTATAAGTATAGATCTCCGAATAACATTCTGGATATTCATTGTGCTAAATCTTTTGTGATCGTTTTTTCGGCAAGTCATCAAAAGATTGATGCATCGATGTATCATTTATCATTTTCCCACATCCGCTATCATACGCTACACAAAATGGGGATACTATGAAAGACAAGAGAAACATTGTCGCAGAACAAACTTTTTTACATCCGGAAATAAATAATATTATGTATATTCCTAAATCTTTGTTCACAAATCAGCGTTTGTCCATATCGGAATTATTTATATTACCATCTTAACAAAGATGAACAAGAATATGGAAGTCTAAGTATTGGTGGGGCTTACAACCCGTCAAAGACTGGTTTAAGTGATCACTTTATGCATCATCCATGATTGACAACCGCACGACTCAAAATTCGAAATTTGTATATATCCTTAAATTCCGAGCACCGTCTATGGTTGAGTTAAGTACGTTTTTTATCACTTTTTTGAGACCGTTGTGAAATGTTTGCAAAATTCTTCCCGAAATATTTTACATATTAGAAGATGCCTGAAAACATGATATCCAATTTTTATCAAACTTATAATTTGACCAGTAATTTTATACTCAAATTTTTGAGTGAGCCCAAATCTATATTCACAAATTAAGAATTCCATGTGTATATAGTGATCACTAAATTCAGCCTGTGACAGGTGGTAATTCCTGTAAATACCCAAATTCTATATTCTTCTTCGTCTTTATTGAGATGTCATTGTAAATAACTCCTCTGTGGACTAAATAAAGATTTGTGAACATAGATTTGGACACACTCAAAATATTGTAAGTATAAATACGACTAGCTTCAAGAATTATAGATGTTATCATCTGTAATTATCATTAATATGTGAAAATACAAACAGCTTGTTTATTAATATGCGTTGATCTCCAACTTAGTCTTGTTCAGATTAATAAACTCAAAATGTGTTTTATTTTGATAATAAATTGACTATAATGGTGAATTCTCTGCCTATAAGATGAAAACTCAATATTTGAAAAGCAACTTTTCAGAAAATTACTTTGTTTCATAAGAATTACTGAGGAATAAATGATGTTTTCGATATTAATTATGCTTCTTATTAGCAATGTCAAAGTATTTCCTCTTTTTATCAAGTCACCCTACTTTGCGGTACTTGATTTTCTCAACACTATGAAGAAACAATTAATCTGAAAATTATTGTATATAATTATGATCGGATTCGATCTTACGAAAGATGAATCTTTAATCAAGAGATGAAGACATCAGCGAGTTAAAGAAACGAAATGATTAAATAATAAATAAAATCGATTATTGATTGATTACGAGATGATTCGACTGCTTCGAGTATTGGGTCATCACAACTGTACTTTAGTAATAAAACTAAGATTACTAATTTATGCACAAGAAAACATATTTAAGCAAAACTTTGAAATTTTATTAACTCGAAAAAAAATTACTTAAGCATTTGTATGAAATATTTATATTTTAGATATAATTTTTGTACTGACATTTCTTGGTGGAACTGCATTTTATGGAATAAAATAAGAAGTACGTAGTTTTTTTCCACACGAATTTTATTTGACCAACAACCGAGTTTCGTCGTAACCAGTCTGATGATGTCAATAACGACGAAACCAGGTCGCTGGTCAAATAAAACTCTTGTAGAAGGAACAGCACACTTCTTATTTTATTTTAAATGGGTTTGGATATTAATATATAACACTTGTATTATAACACTTTTCCCATGTATTACTCAATTTTGGGTGTTTAATAATCATTTTTCAACACTTTTTAAGTTTTTCATTTCATTTTCAACAAAAATCAATTTGAAACTAGTCGTGTTTTTAATTGAAAAAAGAGAAGTATTTGTGATTTAATCATTTACAAAAATACTTCAATTTCATATTATTTCTGTGAGCCTAAGTGACTAATTAATGAAAATGGGTATCAAATTGTGGTAGAGTGGGTTCGAACCGAGAAACTCTGACTCAAGAGTCCTCGCGACACTAACCACGGGACCACAATCCGACACATTAATAAACTCAAATACTGGTATTATATATGTGTTGTATGTTTATCTGCAACATTTTAAGTATGTCCAAATGATTGTCACAGCAAATCTAGGTTTTCTCCACCAATGAGTTATTATTGTTATTTCTCTACGTCTTCATTCTTCTTCATATTCGTTAAGATGTCAAAAAAAGATTTCTTTGATTTATGTACAGGCGAAAGACTTTTAACATTTTTACAAATAGCCCTCCGATTACGTAGATTTTTGACCACCATATTTTAGGTTCTGATTGATCTGATCGTGCAAGTTTTTTTCTGTTATCACCTTCACAATCGCAAAAAAGCGATCTTAAAATATACTTTCTTAGTCTATTTGTCGTTATCCATTCACTCCACATTTTTATGCCACCACAAAAACTTTTCTTACTTTTCAATTATCCCTACTTCAGCATAAACATACTTTGTAAATCCAACTTTGAGCACAAAGATAGCCTCTTTTTTTAGAAAGGCATAGCTTTATCGTTTGTAAAAGAAATATCTCTATCCCTTTGTAGTTTATAAAAGAAATAATGAAAATATGTCATATTTCTATAAAAAAAACATTTAAATATTTAAGTGGAAAGTCTCAAAGTTAAATAAATAAAAATCTCTCGTAAACGTAGAAGCAAAATAATAATAAATTTTGAAAAAAAAAACTCTTGCGTCATAGCAAATCATATTTGCACAAAACGCATTAAAAGTTCACAAGAATCTCAGCCCGGAAGACGGCGAGTACCACACTCGTATGAAAAGGCGATCAAATTATTGTAATAAATATGAGGAGATCTTTACAAAATTAACCTCGATTTTTACGTAAGAGCATTCCACCATATTTTAATGGCGCCGCCATCAAAAGGTTCAGTTTATTTACGACATCCCATTAAATGTATATTTATGCTAATTCGCGCAGAACAGGTTGATATCTCCAGTTTTCCAAACTATTTCTGGGCCCGTTTTTCAAACAACACTAGAAAAATATCAAAATATTAATAAATAATAAAATAACTTGATTTTAAAAAAAAACATCTCTGCTCAATTAAAGCTTTCTCAATCCAACATAGATGGCTTTATTATTTGTAAATTCGGCATTAATGAATTGTTGATTGTTTAAAAAAAATTAACACTTGTATAATACCACTTAAGGTGCAACAAAATAGATGTTTGAATAGTGAAATAAGGAAGGAATGCAAAGCTGAGACAAGCATTATCGATAAAATTAAGAAAGGTGTGTTGAGATGGTTTGGACATGTAGAACGAATGAGTGAGGAAAGAACGGTTAAACAAATTTATGAGGCGAATGTAATTGGAAAAAGGAGCAGAGGAAGACCAAGAAAAACTTGGCACGATCAAGTATGCCAAATACTTGAAAGTGGTCAGGTTAGGAGTCGAAACAATCGGCGGGTATGTATGAGGAGTTGCATGAACGTGTAAGAGGCGAAGAATGTTTGCAAGGACAGAGTGGTGTGGCGTTCTATTCTCTCTGCCTACCCCTGATTATTTAAAAGGTCAGAATAGGATATTTCATTACAATTATTAAATTAAGGGTTTCTATAATTATTTTTAAGTTTATTTTAATGAACCTTAAAAATCGTATTCGTTTCAGGCAATCTCTGTTTGAAAAAACATTGTTTATAGTTAGCATTTTTCGAGGGTTATTACGCGTTTTTTTTAAGTACGTTATTGTTATTAGTCCACCTCCGTAGTGTAATGGTCAGCACGCTCGGCTACCGTTCTGGAGGTCCCGGGTTCGATCCCCAAGGGAGGTAAAATAAATATAAGTTATTTTTTCACTGTAATATTTATTCAATATTACCCTGGACTGGTACCTGAAGCGGAGGGCTGATCACCTTTCCTTCGTGTAAACGATCAAGATAACACTGCGTTTATATAACGCAGTGCTCTATGCACCATTGGGGTGTGGATAGGGGTTTTATTATGATTATTATTGTTTTACTGTAGAAATATCGTGTTCTTTGTTTATTTTGATTATAGGTGTCTCAACTTGATATGAAAAAATCTATTGTTCTTTTTATATGAAGGAAAATGGAAGTCTTTGCATACTTAGGGTGAGTAATCCAGTGTTTGATATGATCAATAATTATAATTTTGTAAGTAATTTTTTTTTTCTATTTTTAAATTTATTCAAGTGATTTTGAGTCAAATATACTTAAAAAACCGAACAATTTTCATTATCATTTGTAACTGGAAAAAATTATCGAATTTATATCATTTTAATAAAAATTTACAAAATTTAGACTGAAAAACATAACATGAAAATGAACGGCTCTTGGCAATTTAATATTAAACATTTGATATTGTATCATACATTAAAACTTTACGAGTAAATAATCTATAATATTTATGCAAGAGAACATTTAATATTTTGTTTTTCATTCTACGGGTACCAATTTTGTTAATACGTCATTTTATTTATCAAATGTGTTAGTGAAATGGGCATATATAAATATTTAAATAAAATTATCATTACTTTCGTTCCGATAAAAAAATCTTTGAAAATTACGGCCTTAATACACCTGTTCCTCGAGTTGTGATCAAGATTCTTTAACGTATCGAACGCGACCAAACCTCTCATTAGGGGTAGTAAAATTGAGCTGCCAAGTAAAAAGCGCAACGAGTATCTTTGATTGCAACAAATTCATGTATCGATACTCAGTACTTTTTTACTAATAAAAAAAAATACTAGATTATGAACTAGTTGTGTTGAAAACAACGCTTAAAACAGCCTTCACAATAATAGAAAGATAATGGCCGTTGTTTATGAAAAAATGAATAAACAATTTCAGGCTTCGAGTAGAAAGGATATCTGAAATAAGTTTTATTATGTACTGATATGAACAAAATTGTGATCATTTTGATGAAGTGCACTTTTTGCTATTTATATAACTTTCTCAAAGAAGGTGCTGAATTAATGAGAATGTGTTAAATAATAAAACGGCTTGATAAAATTGTCTCTTTTGTAAAAAGGGTTATAATCCTTCCATACATTTCTGTGAGTATTTTTCCATTTTTTTATTCGTGAGTTGTGCTTTTTTTGGTATTTCGCCCAGTCAGAGGGTCGTAAAATCATATTTGACCGCGCGATGTCCACTGTGTTCTTGTTTGTATGCAAATGTTTTTGGTTCACGCAGCGGAGTGTGAGAAGACCCACACACATGCTCACATGTCGGGTACGTACCTGCTGGACACTGGCATGCGTGTGTGTGTGTGCCTCTTCATTGTCAGTGTAGATTTAATCGCGGAGAAAGAATGGATGCTGCGAGTATGTGTTGTTTGTATGAAGAATTAACAAAGTAAAGCCTGTATTACACGACTCATTTCCTCCAGGCAATATAATTTAAAAGCCTCATTGGTTCACTTTTTTGACATCTCAAGATAAGGAAAAATATGGAAGTCTGTCCTGTCATATACTGGTTAAGTGATCACTTTACACACGTGCAACATTCACCATTCTACCCATGATTGACAATAACACTACTTAATTTTTTGGAACTCCTACATAACTTTTCAATTCGATTCAATTTATTCAATAATTCACATGTGCATGATAAACTAGCATTTTAAGCGTATATATTAATAACACAAATTACAAAGTAATTAAAAAGACTCTTGTTTAAGTTGTTGAAGAATACCGATTCGGAATACCCCCTTCGAGACATGGAACAGATTAATATCCGTCGTGATATTATCCAGCAAAACATATCATTGATCTCATGATACTGTGCAAGTGAGTGCAATAGAGACATATATGGTTGGATTAGGCAAGCTCTGCTAAACCAGAGACCCTTTTCGGAGGTATGCAAGATTCGAATTATTTTATTATTTTTACATACTTAGAAACACCTGAAAACATTTAAAAATATTTTTATATATTTTTTAAAATTCCTTGCCTTTTTATAACTGTTCTCTTTTTAAAACCACAAAATTATTTCGAAGAAAAACTTATTTTTTCAATGTAAAAACATTGTTTTAATAAAAATAAATATATTCTTTCATTAATTGATTCGGCAGTCACTTTGTGGTAAAATCTATCCTTTTTCAATTAAAGTTTTACTTAGTAAATACCACTATTTCTTAAAATATATAATATGAAATTGTGTTTGAAAATGATGTGGAATCAAAACACGTGTCACAGTAGATTTTAAGAAATAGTGGTATAAACTAAGTAAACTTTAATTTAAAAAAATCACGTTACCTGGATTAAGAGAAAACGAAGTTGAAAATTAATGAATACTTGGCCTTTACAAGAAACGCAGAGTTGTTTATGTGTACATCAGTGGCGGTCGGTGACTTTTTGTAGAAGGGATGCTGGATATCAAATGTTTATACTCGTACTTACTACCCATAAATCCATAAATCAATAATTACATATGCAAAACATGATCAATTCATTTTTATTTATTTAAATTATAAAGTAAATTGCGGGTGGATAATATTCAATGACAATTTGACTTCAGTATTGAAGCTCAAAAGCAGCAAACTGTCAAAGCAACGCGCGCACTATGAACAAGTTTGTGATTCTGTTCATCATACATATTGGTATTAAAGACGTTTTTTGTATGTTGGATGCTGTCATTAATATTGTATACAGTTGATATGGATGTTGGCTTGCGGATCTCAGTGCGCTTGCGCGGAAAGAACATAGAAGTACAAATCTTTTTACTCTAAAATGCAAGGGATGCGGAGCATCAACAGTATGTATGGACGGACCGCGCTTGGTGTACATACTTAGTGAAAGCACAATACGCTAAAAGCCTCAATGACATTCTGTTTTCCTCCTATTTTTCGAGTGCATCGAACATCATCATCTATGATATTTAATTAACCGAGTTTGCGTCAGGCTTTACATACTGAGGTACCCATACACTAATGCATCTCTCCGTCTCGTCGGTGAGAACAAATGGACCTGTTGCCTCGGTAGACCCACACACGCATGCCGAGCGCACACTCGCGCTGTACGTGTGTGTGGCACACTCGTCCGTCATAACGCGGTATGCACGACCACATACGCGCGCAACTGGTCAATTCTCGATTGTGATTCTCCGTGTGTGAAGTGAGTGAAAACAATGATTCCATAATTTAGACGATTCACTCACTCTTATGAAAAATATTTTTTCGTTCAAATTTTGATCATGCCAATTTTTCTCGGTCTTCATCTCCCTCTATTACTTACCTGATTACTAACCGCAATGGTGTAAAAAATCCGTATTTAAAAGGATAATTACATTAGGACAGGACATTTTTTATTTGTTGCCAACGGAGGTAAGAGGTCAAAATAAAATATGGAACAAATGCAAAATTAAGGAATGGATAAATGATCAAGAGTTAATTTTATGAAAATTGTAAAATTTTTATTTTCTTCATTTTTCTCTCTTTTTGTGTTATTAGGTTCAAATCGTTAACAACAATAAAAATGTATAAAAAAAGAACTCCACCGACAAGACACACAAGGTGACTTGGTGGGACTCCGCAAAAAAATTGTTCTAAATATGTAAAATTGTGATTTATTTAAATATATACAATTTATGTTAATAAAATAAAAATAAAATAAATAAAAATAAGAAAATGTATTTAATTTATTGTTTCGGCATTAACTTTGTGGTAAGATTAGAATTAAAGAACATCATAGCGGTCTTGTTAGTAATTATTTTTCGGAATTTGCAAATCATATAATAGATACTAATCACTCATTTCACTCTCATAAATTAATATTATTACACCTTGTTCCATATAAAGGCCAAATTATAAATTATCTTGAAAATTTAGAAATCCAAAAAAACCTGATTTCTAATAATAATTTATTAAATAATATATTGTTTCAAAATTCTCCACCATTGCTTTCCATTTTTCCTTTGTTTTCAAACTCCGTCCTTTGACTAACCCCTTCCCCTTACTTTCCCCTCTCCTTATTTATAGAACAATTTTATATTTTATATTTTAGTTACCATACAGACCTGAATGATGGAAGTTTAACTTCTGAAACATGTAGTCTATAATAAAACTCAAGTGGTAAAAAACGAAGAAAATGTATTATTTTTAAGTGTGTCCAAACACTTGTTTTGACCACTTTATTTTAAGATTTTTTTGACATCTTGATAAAAAAAGTTAATATTATTATCATGGAGAAAACCCATACAAGTATTTGGACACACTTAAAATATTGTGAATAAAAAATTTCAAATTATAATTTATATATTTGTTTCACTGTTCGATTCACATGCCCAAACCATCGCATGATACCTTTCTTAATGTTATCAATAATCCTTATCTCACGCTTGCATCCTTTTCTTATATCACCATTCAAACATCTATCATACATTGTTTTGGGCACATTCATCTGAGAGGTTGCGTTACGGCTGCATTCAGTCATCCTTCATGCTTCTTTTCCAAAAATTAGAGTCGGAACCAGGACTCAACTGTGCACTGACAGTTTGGCTTTCTCTAAGGTTTTTATTAGCTCTCTTTCTATGATGCACTCTCTTTTATATATCTTTATCAATAGGAATGGAATGATTTTTCTCAAATAGGAAAAAAAATGTTTTCCAAAATTCATTTCCAAACACTCAAAATATTTACAACATTTCGAGTATGTCTAAATACCTAGTATTTAGACATACTCAAAATGTTGTAAATAAATTATCTGGTAAAATTATAAGCTCAAATAATAAAAATGAAAATGATATTTTCTGGCGTTTCTCATGTGTGTGATTATAATCCAGGATTCGGATCTCACAGGCTAATAAAAAGATCTTCTGCTCAATAAAAAGCTTATTTTCATATCATTAATAGGTGTCTCTAGTGATTTAAGAACAATGTTTCAAAAATTGGTTCATAAATATTAAACTTCCTAGAATTTGAGTAGTGCGGTTAATAATAATAATAATAAAATTGGATAACTTATATAGCGCCATTTTCGTAAAAAAATACCTCAAGGGCGCTTCAAGGTGAATGAATTGGGGAAAATATTATGGTGGAAATGATTTAGAAAACAAATGTGTTTTTAGTCTTTTTCTAAAGATCATCTCACTCTCACTATTTCTAACCATTGGTGGAAGACCATTCCACGCCGTCGGTCCTGCAACAGCAAAGGCACGCTCGCCAAATTTAGTGCGTTGCTTGCGAGCTGGTAAGATAACTTTGCCCATTGCAGATGTTGTAGCCGATCGAAGCGTGAGACGTCTATCAACCAATTCATCTGGAATACACAGCTCCTTAAGATACTCTGGAGCCATATTGTGTATTGATTTATACATGAGTAGGCAGAGTTTATACTCAACCCTTTCGGGAAAGCGTAACCAGTGGAGTTTGTGAAGTAGTGGGGTGATGTGACTGAATTTAGAAATTCCAAAAATTAGTCAATAATAGGTAGAATTGGTGAATGTTACAGTGTGTAAAGTAACCATTTAAACCAACCTGTGACGGTCGTCAGCCCTGTAAAGGCCTAGACTTCCATATTCTTCTTCATCGTTGATGAGATGTCAAAAAATAATACTCAAAATATTGTTAAAAATTATACATTTATCCTTATAAAATACGAATTTTTGAACACCATTGTCCTCAATTTTTTTTATCTGGCTAAAACTTTTTATTTCCTAATATTAAACACTTAAGTAGCGACTATTATCTTATCTAAATACCAATCTTAGGCATGAAATCCTTTAAGAAATAGGATTTGATAGTAAATATTCATAATAATAAAATATTTTTACTAAATAAAAAATCAATTATATATCCCATTCTATTACATCCATTTTCATTACTTTTTGATTTATGAGTGATAAATAACGAATTTTTGATACATCGTTTAAATAAATTAATATTGTAAGCATAATTCTTTGTAAAATTATCAGTTTAAAGATGCGTAAAATTTTAACACAGGTACCCTTTTACTAAATATGTATCTTAGTATTTTGAATTTTGCATAATTAATATAAAACACACGTTAGTTTTATGCCTTTCGTATTATACATATTAACATATTATGTTTTTTTTACTAGTTTTTCGGCACATTTTCTGAAATGCTTGTACGTTAGATTTACTTAAGAACAGTTTTATGTATTTTTCAGAATAAATTATTATTTTATTTGATAAAAAAATCTTTATAAAACAATAAACCTTATGAATTAGGGAAAAAGCTTTGAACCGTAAAATTTTGTAATTGCGTAACATAATAAGGCTTTTTTCTGTTTAGGTCATTAATATTTTACTATACAAAGCAATTTTTGATACTTTAACTATGCGTTATAAGCTATCATCTTGCTATTTTTTTAAATAATGCAAAGAGTAAATTTTATATTTTTAAAAAAAATCGAAAGACAAAAAATTAACCAAAGTTTTAAAAACTTTAAATTTCTCTATGTTTAACCACAATCCTTTTCAGTACCTAATAGAAATATTTTTGGCATATTAAAAAAATTGTGAATTCTGAATACCTCAAAAACATTTAAGATTTGAACCAACGAATTTAAAGATATTTAAAAAACATGAACGTATTCAATTGCAACGATGTGAAAAAATCTTTAAAATATCGGCGAATCATTTTCAGCCAAAAATAATAAAATTTCCTACCCCCCTCTTTATCCTTCAACGTCCCAAGGACACAATTCTCAAATTTCGACTAAGAATACGGTGTTGGTTTTTTTTCCATTTTAACATTTATCACACATATTTTTGCAGCACATTCATCTGAAAGAACGCATTTCAAGTGCATTCAGCCAATTAAATTTATTTATAATTAACATTTTACTTGGTAAATACAACTATTTCTTGAAATCTATTGTGCATTCAGCATCATTTTTAAATACGGTGTATGAAAATGATGCGCGATGCATCGAAACACGTGTCACAAAACATTTAAAGAAAACATGGTATTTACCAATTATATGGGAAATATTTTCAAACGCTACCAGAGAGAACAGAAGCCGAATTGTCGAGTTGGTAGAGCAGCCAAGAGAATTATTATTTATCATGATAAACCCATCTTGGCCCGCGGCGCATGCGCTTTTCGACGGAAGCGGTCAAAGACGATAATAAGATGGCCGCGGGACCCCAATTTCGGATTGTTGTCCGAACCCATTGATTCCATATCGGAATTAATGAGGAGATCGCACGTGTGATGCAGGAGAAAGTTTTATACGCTCTGTCTAATTCTACCGGGTTATACAGAACGACCCAGCATCATACGTATACGTGTCTAAAGGTATCATCTACAAACATGGGAACTCTCCACATATCATGATTTGCTTACAATTTTTTTAAGCCCTCATCGCACCTGTTGGCACACATGGCACTGCAAAAATATAAAATCAGTGTTATCTTGATCGTTAAATATATACATGAAGGAAAGGTGATCAGCCCTCCGCTTCAGGTACCAATTCAGGATAAAATTGAATGAAATTTCTTCTTCTTCAAACCCTCATCTACACCCAATGGTGCATAGGGCACTGCACTTTATAAACGCAGCGTTCTTTTTATCGTTAACACATGAAGGGAAAGTGATTAGCCCTCCGCTTCAGGTACCAATCCAGGATAATATTGAATAAATATTATTCTTCTTCAAACCCTCATACGCACCCAATGGTGCACAGGGTACTGCATCGTATTGACGCAGTGATATCTTGATTGTTACTTATATGAAGGCAAGGTGATCACTCTGGCGCCTTAGGGACCAGTCCAGGGTAGTATCAAATGAATATTACAAAGTAAATTCATTAACATTTATTCTCATCCCCCACTGGGAATCGAACCCGGGACCGCCATCACAATAGCTAAATACGCTAAACATTAATGTTTATAATGTGGTTTATAAATGTTCATAAAACGTTATAAACGTTATATATATATATATATATATATATATATATATACATTTATATATATATTTATATATATATATATATATATATATATATATATATATATATATATATATATATTATATATATATATATATATATATATATATATATATATATATATATATATATATATATATATATACATGTATTTATTTTTTTAACTTTATTTATTTATTTGTTTTTAATATTTTTTGTTTTTGTTTTAAAAAATTAGCAACCTTATTTGTAAATGTGCACAAATGCTTTCAAATTATAAATTAACTTTATTTCACTTATTAAAATTTTGATTGACTTCGATTTTCAGTATGCAAGTTGTCAACCTAATCTCCAATCTCTAACTTGGTCAATTCATTAAATACTTAATAAATTTTAATGAGTCCGCTTGAACAAATATATTTACAAACTTGTGTAATAATTGTAAAAGCATATATCATTTCTAACATAACCTATTTGATTGACCGCAGTACCACGTAGGTAGGTATTAACACAATAATTAGGAATCCAAATTCAGACAGGTCTCTGACCATAAGTACATTAGCGGCTAACCGATATTATGTAAAAAAGTGAATAACTCGCACAATTGATCTGACTAGTATCAACTTAAAAATATTTCCCACGCGATCGTGTTAGGCAAGAATAAAAGAGATATTTTTATTCCTAGTATGAGATACTTGAACTCCATAGTTACTTCTACGCGTGAAAAATGCACTGCAAATCTCTAATATAATATTCACCCAATGATATTTTTTAAAAAAATGGTTAAATAAAGAAAAATAATTGACCAAATTATCTTCAAACCATTATCTGAATCCTAATGGTGCATAGGACACTGTATCATATAAACCCAGTGTTATCTTAATCGTTAACCAATGAAGGAAAGGTTATCAGCCCTCTGCTTTAGGTACCAGCCCAGGGGTATATTGAATAAATATTAGAGTGAAAAAAACACTTTTATTTATTTAACCCCTCTGGGAATCGAACATGGGACATCCTGTACGATAGTCCAGCGTGCTGACCATTGCACTACAGAGGCGAATAACATACATATATTTTTTCAAATGAGTAGTGTTGCTGTGATTCATTGGTAGAATGGCAAATGATCTATATATATTAAGTAAACCAGCATTTAACAGGTCGTTAGCCTTGTAAATACTGAGACTTACATATTCTTCTTCATCTATGTTGATATGTTAATATAAAAATAACTTCAAAGTGCAGAAACCCAGATTTGTGAACCAGAACTTAAACACATTAAAAATCTTGTGATCTTAGCATTCTATGCGTTCGATGCAGTCCCCTATGCACCATTGAGTGAGGATGACGGTAAGAAGATGAATGTCGTGCTCTTCGTACTATTGGGAGTGGATAAAGTCAGACTACGGAGGACGACCGCTTAACCTACATGGACCAAATTATCTCCTACAAGCGTTGCAGCGGGTACGCCGAGATGAAGAGACGAACGGAGGATAGAGATGGGCCTAGACTGACCATGGAAGAAGTAAACCAATCATCATAAAAATTGTCACCCAAGAATAAGAAATATTCTGAATGAATATGGATTATACGAATATGTTATTTTTTCTATTTAATATTTAAAAATAACTGTTTTTGTCCGATTTTTTTTGCGGATGTGGCTGCTTTTGAGGTGCGAGGACGCATGTTTTCTTAGGTGTTAACACAAGTGTCATTTATTCCTACACATATTTCTTACGTCGACTATTCAAGTAATAAAAATATTTATTTCTGATTTGAAAGTCTTGTAATACGCCCACTCAGAACACAAAACTTTTGTAATAAAATTGTTGTCACACTAATAACTTGATAAAAAATATATGTGACGATTGCTTTCAGAGAATATGTCTACCTCCTTCTCTCAGCATTTTACTCACATGTGTAGTAAAATGAGTTTTTTTTTCAAAGAATAGTTATATTTAAAGATTTATATATCTTAACGAAGATACAGAAAAGTTTTGAGATGAAAATATGAAAGTCTGTATGTCGATAGGGTTTATTATAATTTTTTTTTTATTTATTAAAAAAGAGGAATATTGGCATTTTTATGATTTTTAATATATTAAAGCAATTTTTCAGTTTAATTTTTAAGTTTATGTTAAAGCCATTTTATTATTTATAATTTTTTTAATAAAAAATACCAATACTTGTGTTTTCAATTATTTACTAAAATACTTCATTGTAATACTATTTATATGAGCCTAAGCGTCTCATTATTAGAAATGGGTATCAAATTGTGGTAGAGTATGTTCGAACCAAGAAACTCTGACTCAAGAGTCCGCGACGCTAACCACGGAACCACAACTCGACACAGGTAGGTTTACGACCTACTATTGTCTGGTTAAATCAATTTATACGCTGGGTTATATTCAATATTCTAACAATGATTTATAACTATACTACTAACATTTCGGTAGTTATATATATACTTCATTAAAAAAATCTACTAATGCTGCTTTCCTCATTAAACCCTCATCCACACCCGGTGGTGCATAGGGCACTGCATCATATAAACGCAGTGTTATCTTGATCGTTAACTGATGAAGGAAAGGTGATCAGCCCTCCGATTTAGGTACCAGTTCAGGGTAAAGTTGAATAAATATTGAAGTTAAAAATCACTTATATTTATTTGAACCCATCCTGGGAATCGAACCCAAAACGTCCAGTATGGCAACCTAGCGTGTTGACCATTACACTACAGAGGGAGACACTTGGTTGAAATTTGGTTTGATTCGCAAAAACAGCGAAATTATTCAACATTCCATATATTTTGCTAATGACAACGCTTGACGGCTTTTAAGAATAATTTTCATGGATGACATGTTCTCGAATGGTTGAAATCCTGCATCGTTTTGCCAGACATTTCTCTTAGTGATCGCATTACGACTGCATTCATTCAACTTTCATCCTTCGTTTGTTAACTCCATGATTCACTTACATAAATTAGAAAATTACCTAGCTTCTGCTAAAACATAAATAATATATAATATTTTATTTTTATTTTTTATATATACTCATAAAATTCAATCAGTCTGGATCATACTATTATATGGTAGTGAAACGTGGACAATTGGGCAGACAGAATTGGGGTGACTGGAGGTTTTGTGGTGCTACAGGCTTAAGTCGGGGATGTAGGGAAAAATGAAGTACTAAGCTGAGCTAGAGTGTATAGATGATTACTAAATAAAGTAACACAACAGATAACCCAATAGATAGGCCATAATGTAAGACACCCAGGCCTGCTACTTACGATTACGGAAGGCATGTGCGAAAGCACAAACTACAGAGGATTGTGAACTACGACTCCACTTAATCTACATGAGCCAAATTATCTCCGAGTTGAAGAGACGAGCAGAGGATAGAGACGTGTAGTAGACTGGCCATGGATGAAGCAAAATAACTCCTAACATAAGAAACCCAGTAAAGAAACATAAGAAGTCTGCGCAATTACGGGGCTTACGACCGTCATAAGCTGATTTAAGTGATCACTTTACACACGTGTAATATTCACCCATTCTACCCGTGTTTGACAACCACACTACTCAAATTCTTGGAAGTTCTATTTATATGATCCAATTTTAAAATATTGTTCTTAAATCACTAGAATTTCACTAGAGACATCTATTGATGAAATGAAAAGAAGTTTTTTAATGAGCAGAAACACTTTTATTAGTATGTGAGGTCCGAATCCTGGATTATAACCACATACATTAGAAACGCCAGTAAATATCATTTTCGTTTTTATTATTATAGCTTATAATTTGACCAGTTAATATATTTATAAAATTTTTGGTTTGTATTATTTATTGATTTAGCATTAACTTTGTGGAATGATATGTCGTTTTTTTTTAATTAAACACTTTAATGAGTTTTATTTATATATACGACTAGTCTCGAAAAGTTACAGATGTTTTCATCTTCTGGTACAAATTAAAACAAACGAACAAAAAAATATTTTGGTTCATAAATAGGTTAATAAATCATCATCATCTTCTAAAGGCAGCGCCTTGTAGTGTCAGCCACTTGTCTCTGTCAGTCGCCATCCTCTTGAGCTGCGAATAGGAGGAGACGTCCATGAGCCGCTTCAAATCCTGGAAGTATGAAGTTCTTGGGCGGCCTCTTGTTCGTTTTCCCAAGATTCTTCCTTCGAAGATGTTGCTAAGAAAGGTGCTATGTCTAATTGAGTGCCCTATTAGCTTGGCCTTCCTCTTCAAAATATGATTTAAAAGCTCTCTTCTTTCTTTTACGTCCTGCAACACCTTTTCGTTGGACTTCCTTACGACCCATGATGTCTTGGTCATCTTCCTCCAAACCCACATCTCAAATGCTTCAAGCCGGTCTTTTTCGTACTTTTGGATGGTCCAGGTTTCACACCCATACAACAAAACACTCCAAACAAAAGCCTTTATGAATCCTTTTCTTACTTCAATTTAATAAATATAGGTTAGTAAATCCCTTCTCTATTTTTATTTACCTATATAAACCCCTAAATATATTTATTGTTCGTTAGTTTTTCATTTGTACCAGAAGATGAAAACATCTGTAAGTTTTCGAAACTAGTCATATATATAAATAAAACTCATTAAAAGGGTATATTCAAAATTTTAATTTTAAAAAAATGGTTTGGACACACTCAGAATTTTGAGAGTTAAAGATAGTAAAATTTGAAGAAGATACTAATAAATGTGTAGCCATCACTTGGAATTTCCTGGAATGCAATTATTTATTTAACTGACGAATGTGTGAGAACAAACAGGGTTTTTTTTTCTGTCTTTCTTGTCATATGCGTAATTAATGTATGGATGTAAGCGCGAGATGCAGAGAACAAATATAACGGAAGTCATCTTCAGTGAAAAACCGCGCCTCTGTCCATCTCGCTCGGTCCATCGGTATAACAGGTGATAAACATTAGTCTACCGGTCTCCTCCCGAGCGGTCATTGGTCGGTCCTCTCTTTCCCGCCGCAGTGCCCCCGCCGCGGGAGGGACAGGGACGGCGACAGCCAGCCTTGCAAGGTGATTTCAGTTTAACAGCTGAGGTCGTTCGGCTAGGACGGAATGAGCATGCGCGGAGGAGAAATCGGAAAAACGAGCATTACCGAATTTTCCCGAACGTCCGCATTTCCCGCGCTCGCGAATTCAAACAATTAATCGAACGTGGAACTGTCAAATTCAAACAAGTGTCATAACTTTTTTTAAATTTAATTTTGACGTTTAAAGTGTCAAATTTCAAGTGACGTACAGTGTGTTTTGTTTAAAAAAATATTTATACATGTATTGTGGTGACAGATAAGGTTTTAAATACTCACAGCAACAAGGATGAAATCAAAAGTATTGTTTTTAAAGTGACAAGTTATAAGTGTTTTGAGTTTAAAAAGAGGTACATATTTATTTGAGTGTATCATTTGATTTAAAAAATTAATCACATTATATAAAAAAAATATAAAAACAATTCTATTACATATTATAATATGATAATTTATAAACGATTTGAATACATTAATTTTTTTTAATATTAAAGTTATATGTATTATGATTTTAACATATTCCTTAAAAAGTAGTCAAATAATCATAATTCTAATAATAAAGTAAGATAATTATATTTCAATTTGAAAATGAAAATTAATATAAGTTTTGAAAAAACTTACGTTCAAAAATAAAATTCAAGCCAGTAAAATACCTATTTGTTCAAAAAAACTCAAACTCGCATTTCACATAATAAACATTTAATATACAATTATGTTTTAAAATAGACTAGGGTTTTTTTTTATAAGGACTTGATAATATTTAGTTAATGCGTATAGTTTGAATTTCTAAAGGGGTGGTGACATCAACGCGCGCACGTTCCAAGATCGCAACCCGAGCGCGCCGGCTACCGAGATTGATGAATGAACTTCAAACATCAATGAAAATCAATCAAATCGCAAATAAATTCGCTTCTGTCTCGAGATAATTTGGATGGATCCCTTAAATAAACGCAAAAGCCAACAAGCCGCCAGGAACGATTCGCGAGCTTTTTGTCATTGATTGAAGGAAGCTTTATCAGCGGAAATAAATAAAATAAGAGAGGACGTATTATACATCTCTTCTTTCGCACTAAGCTGACAGTTGTGACGTGTCCTCGTAAATTTTTTGAGGCTCTTGACTCGTATTTTTTTTATCAGGACTAACGTGGGTCCGACAACCTGTTCGTACGAATTCCCTTCGTCTTGACGGTCCTTTTTTGAATCGCTTATAGCCACAGGTGAACGCGTTGGAATTATGGTCGTTTTATTTCGTTGATATCCTCATTTTTGTTGGCGTATTGAGGTAAAGAGAGCTGAAGGAATTGTAAATCTTTTTGCGGTACTGACACGCGCCATTGATTCATGCTTTTAATAATAATATATTAATACATAATAATTATTAATTTTGTCCGCCTCCGTAGTGTAATGGCCAGCACGCTCGGCTACCGTTCTGGAGGTCCCGGGTTCGATTCCCAAAGAGGGTTCTAATAAATATAAGTGATTTTTCCACTCTAATATTTATTCAATATTACCCTGGACTGGTACCTGAAGCGGAGGGCTGATCACCTTTCCTTCGTGTGTTAACGATCAAGATAACACTGCTTTTATATGATGCAGTGCCCTATGCACCATTAAGGTGTGGATAAGGGTTCGAATAATTATTATTAGATATGCAGGGATCGGTGTTTATAATTTTTAATGGGAATATTATCATAAAGCATAACATTATATTAACATTACATTCCCATATTTCATAAAATTTTACCGTTAATGGTATTTTCTATTGATAATAATTACACTTGAAAGTGGCCGGATCGGAAGCCGGAATAATTGACGGGTATATATGAGGAGATGCATGAATGTGGAAAAGGGGAAGAATGGTTGCAAAGACTGAGTTATTCTTTCTACCTACCCCTATAGCGAAGCGACATTATGGTTGGTGTGTTAATTAGTTATTATCCATTGAAAATCTTAATAAAAAAATAGTGATTTACGTTTTGTACTGGAATTTCTTGGTGGAACTGCATTTTCATAATAAAACGGCAAATAGAAAGTGCTTTTCCACTTTTATTTTATTTAACCACTATACAGGTTTCCTTGTTACTGACACCACTCTAATAATGTCAATTACGACGAAACCCGGTTACTGGACTAACAAAATAAAAGTGGAAAAAAGTATGCAATAATTTTCATTATAGAAAAGCTGATTTTAAGATAATTTTGTTATTTTAATAAAATGTCATTTCTCCAAATAAATATGGGAAATCTAAAAGACATAAGAAATGCACAAAGTAATTATTTATTCTTGATCGGGACACAATATTAAGACAATTTTTCTGAAAAATAAAATATCATTAAATTTATTCTAGTTTTGATTCGCATTTACATTAATAAAGATTGTATATTATTTTCCTTCAATTGACAATGTTATCTTCAACAATGATCACTACTATTCGTTAATCTATTGTAGTGATCGGCCAATCAAAAATACATAATGTCTATCAAAAGTAATAAAAACATTAAATGTTTATATGAATACTAAGCACGAATGTAGTTTTTTGCCTGATATGCGATTCATTCAATATAAAGTAACGTAAATTATATAAACTAACTTTGTAGAATTATGATATTATCTCGTTATAACTTAAGTCTGAGAAAAATCTATTTGCTCCAAATCCCATTTTCATTAAAATTGAGTTATAATAATTTATAAAGTGATTTTAAGCAAAGTTATTTTGTAATTTATAAGGTTAGTACAATAAATATTTAATATAAAATAACGTTCAAATATAACAAAAGTTATATATATTATCTTAATTTAATTTATAAGATTTAAGTTTTGTACTGAAATTTATTAGCGAAACTGCATTTTATAAAATAACAAAACAAATTTACAGTTTTTTTTTCAAATATATTTTTGGAAACAATTACATTACATTTATTTAATTTTGAAACTACAAAATCTTATCAAATTTACTTTAAATATTTACCTAATTTAGTTGTAAGAATTTGGTTTATAAAATCAAGTGATAATCATGAATCGAGGATGATTTAAAATAAATATTGAGTTTTTGAAGGATTATTAACAATACCATATTTCAATTTGCTTACTTTATAAGAAAAATAATAATAAATATTGATATTCAAATTCCCTTGATAAATTATTATCCATATTTATTAATATTTTTGGGAATATTCATTAGCTAAATATTGAACATATTTGTACATATGTTCTCGGGTTTATAACTGTAAATCATTAAAAGATTTTAAGTTATTGAAACGATTTTATTATAATACTCTGCGCGTTATTTTTAAATTAATCACACATCTCATTTGTAATTTTGGAATAAGGTAGAAACTAAAGTAAGCAGTATATTAATGTAATGTATTTGATAAAGGTGTTATTTGTATGCCGAAACATAGTTTTACAGTATACTCAAGTAATTATTGTCTTGAAGGCATACCGCTTGAGTTAATATTCTTAAATTATTTATATTAGGGTCGGGAAAAAAATCAGCGAATGAGTTCAATATTTTTAAATAAAAGAATTAATTTTTTTATGGCTTTGATTTTCATATAATTTAAATTGTTGATCTTTGATATTATATTCCATACTCTGAAGTAATAAAATTAGTTTAAATCATTAAAATAGTTCAATTTTTAGTTCAGTTTGTTTGAAAATTTGTAAGGGCATTATTATTTATATTTTACTTGATAAATACGATTTTTTTATTAAAACCTATTGTGCTACGTGTTTCGATGCATTCGACATTTTCAAACATGTGAAGCTAAGTTGAACTTTTAAAATTGTTTCCTTGGAATGTTGAATGATGAAGAGGAACTAGAAGCCGTTCTTTATTTTTTTATCATATTATATAACACAAAGTGACGGCTGAATGAATTAGTGAAATAAAACAAAATTATTTTTATGTTTTATTTTAATATGCTCTATTAAATGTATATGTAAATGTAAAGCACGCGATACAAGTATGATATTACAATATATTGATAAAATAATCACTGCTTGCAAAACCATACACGAACTCCAAATATTAAATCAAGTTTTTTTTTACACAAAAATTAACTAATAACTCTTATAATTAAAATGTAACTTTGTTTTAAAATCACCATAATGTTCACTTATAGTGATTTTAAAACAATGTTACATGTTATTATAACATAGAAAATCACAAAGTTAGTCCTTCAAATATAAATTATAATATCTTTTAATTTAAATAAAAACTTTGTTTTTCTCCCGTTATTATGGTGATTATTTTTTTAGACACGAAAGGTGTTATTTTCTATGCCAAATTTGTTAAATAAATAAAAAAAAAATTTTTAATAAAAAATCTTAAGTTGTATGATAAAAAATTAAAACATTTTTGTTGCGTTTCCTTCAATGTATTTTCACAGCCCTGAGAGTACGAAATTAATATTTACGTTTCCGAATCGCGTTCTACACAATGTGTGTTAATTGTACGGGACAATAGACCCAAAAAGGCGATAAAAGTCTGCTTCAAATAATAGACACTCAAACACACAGCCAGCTAGACAATAATTGAGCAGTTTGCGCATGTGCGGTGGAAAGCTGAGTAAATCGAGCGTGCAAAACAAAATGCGGAAAACTCTATTGTCATCGGAAATTTTCATTCTTTGGAGTTATCTGTGTTTGCCTTGCCTACAATGCGGTATTAATGCTATTTGTGTTGGCTTATATGAGAACCAAGCTCGCTCCAAATCCTTGAAATTATTATAACACGCACTTATCATCATTATTATGATCCCAACAGATGTGTTTCCTATTAATAGATATGTAAAAAAATACATATATATATATATATGAATGACTAAGAAAGTATGTATGATCGGAAGAACAGAACGAGGACGTTAAAAAAAAACTTGGCAGAAAAGAAGACAGAACCTAAAATCTGATCGTGTCAAAAGTCCGTTTAATTTGAGGGCATGTATGACTAGATGTATGGATGTGAAGGAAGCAAGGAGGGTATGTAAGGACAGAAGAGATTGCGTTACATCCTCTCTGCCCACCTCTGCGGGGAAACGGCATGATGGTAGTGATAGAAGAAATAGTAAAAAAAATTATTTTTATCTCAACATGGATGAAGAAGAATACAGAAGTCCAGGTGTTAACAGAGCTTATGACCTGTCATATAGTACAATTTGTTTTTTAATTTTAAAGTTCACTTAATTAAAAATCATTAATCTTTTAATCATATTTTTAACACGTGCTCCGTTGAATTTCATATCATTATCTAAACTTTTATAAGTTCTTTATTGACTTTGGATAACTAGTCTTCTTCTTTTTCTTCATCATGAGCCCACTTTACTCCACTCCTGGATATAGGACTCTTCCGTATCCTTCCATTTCCTTCAGTCGGTTGCTGCTTGCAGCCAGTTTCTACCCTTAAGATAACTAGTGTACTTAGAAAATGTGTTCTCCTCAGATCAATAATGCATTTAAAATAAAATAAATTCTAATAAATCCTAAAATGGAACAAATAAACCCCTAAAATAAATCCTAAAATGGAACGAATAAACCCTTTAAATATAATTTTGACATTCTATTCTCTTCCGTCACCTTCGAAGAATAAATAATTTGCATATTAGCAGTTTTCAAATATGCTGATGTGAAATTATATATTATTTAAAACATAAATACTTACTTACACAGGAAAATTTTGTATTTTTATTACTTATATCGAAATAAGAATTTAAATGGTACTATTAAAAACATATAAATTACAAATATTTAAATTAAAATAAAACGTTTTAAAATATTTTATCTAACCATATACGAGTGTATTAAAGTATAATCCTTTTAAAATAATAATAACTTATAATTTTTTAAATATTTTTAATGGATTATTTTTTACGACACAATATTTGTGTTTTATAAAATATAATAAATTGTTAATATCCAACGACTCGAATATTATTTAAGGTATAATACATAATGTAATTAAAATGTAGCTTTGTTTTAAAAACAAGTTATAATTTAATTATAAAATGAAAAATCACAAAGTTTGTGCTTCAAATATAAATTATATAATATATAAATTTAAATAAAATTAATCGATAAAGTATTCTCACCTATTCTAATATATTTACAAATTTCTCGAAAGATGGCAGATAAAACTGATTTGCGAATGTGATTCCTACAATATTGCATATATATATATATATATATATATATATATATATATATATATATATATATATATATATATATATATATATATATATATATATATATATATATATATATATATATATATATATATATATATATATATATATATATATATATATATATATATATATGTATATATATATTTAAATATATATATAATATATATATATATATATATATATATATATATATATATATATATATATATATATATATATATATATATATATATATATATATATATATATATATATATATATATATATATATATATATATATATATATATATAGAACATTTGGATATCGGACGGATATAGTGCATTTAAACACTTGATATGATAAAAAAGGTATTTACCAAGTAAAACGTAAATTAAAAACCCAACTGTCCATCAAACCTCATCTGTTTTTCCTTATACCTCCTTCTATAAGCCCCCTTTCATTTGACTTCCTTATAATCATCAATTTGTAATATTTTTAAAACTATTTAAAGTACTTTCTACCCTCAGATTGTTAACAGCAATATAAGGTATCAAACGTTTTGATCAATATCACTAGTTTTTGGTTGGTTGGAAGATATTTCTTTTTAACAATAAGCCCGCTAATGTACTTATTTATTTTCGGTACATGAAGTTTAAATAAATTATATAAATATTTTGCTGTGATGCTTATCAGACAGTTAATAACAACAGGTGTTTATTTTAATGATTTTATATTCGTTAAGGCTACGTTAGAAATTGTTGATTGTTTGAATAATGAGTCTCGAACCTATTATCTATCAGACCTGAGTACCATCAGTGACCACTCAGCCGACAACCACATCGAATCTCGGCAAATAATGTGAATGTAGGTAGTGTGTACGATTCGAATATAATCAGAGAAAGTCGTATTGATTTCATCACTATTTCCTAAATTTAAGTTGTATTGACTAAACACTTGAAGAAATATTTATTGTAGTTATGCATGAGAATGTCCTCAATATGCCGCTCGCCTGTTTGTACTTATTAATTAAGCGGCGTTCACTTTGATCGCTTTCCGATCAACAGGTTGAAACACTAAATGTTGAATTTTCAAAGCTTTTGATATATTTAATCAAAGCCTTTTCGAGTCACTAAGAAATCAGGGATTTTTTAAGAAAGTCATTAAAACATATTTACTTAATCCTTATCTGACACTGTCATATAAGAATTAGGTAAAGCAGTGTATTTAATCAATGCAGTGTTATCTTGATCATTTTTGAAAAGGCAGGATGAGTTCTGCGCTTCAAATTTACTTATATCACCATCGACCTTATCCGCACCCAATGGTACATTGGGCACTGGATCAAATTTATGCAATGCTAATTTGATCGTTTATTACATGAAGGCAATGTGATCATTGCACTTCAGGTACAAGTGCAGGTTAATATAATATAAAATAATTAATGTGTCGGGTTGTGGTCCCGTGAATAGTGTTGCGGACTTGAGTCATAGTTTTTGGGTTCGAACCCACTCTACCACAATTTGATACTCTTTTTCTAATAATCAGCCGCTTGAGCTAACGGAAATAATCACTATACTTTGGAGGCAAACAAAAATGTAGTACATAGACAATGGAGTCGGAAAAAGCTAAACAAAAATAATATCATATAAATGATAAAAAAACTGTGTTTTTATTATATTTTCAATTTTAATAATTAAAGTACTGTTGTGTTTAGTATGTCTGACTATTGTTATTAAGTGCAAGGGTTAAATTCCCGGATATATCAGAGAATTGTGGAAAGTAATGTATTCACATTCATTTAATATTTTCTATTTAAACATTAATTTAATAACCATGTTTTTATTTTATTTTAATATTACGTGTATTTGTTAGGATAATAAAATAAAAATACAATAATATGTAGAATATATTAAAATATCCATAATTCTATTCAAGTCTTTCATTACCAACGCTCTCGACACCAAAAATTTAACTGAAATTATGTAAATATAAATATAAATAAATATTATATAAATTATGCATTGTGAATTTACAATAAAAAATGCAAATCAATACAAACATAGTCGGAGGCTTGTTGATTTAATCAACAAAATGCGAGCTTTTTAGTTTTACGCCCACCAATTTAAAAACAGAAAAAATATTAAATAAAAACTGTTGTTTTATAGATATAAAGTAAATAAAAGCTTGTCACTCGAAGCTAGATAGCCAATGCAAGAAGATGTCCTGGAACTTACTGGTTTTATATGTAATACAAGCACAATTTGGTAAATAAAAAGGACGAAAGAAGCAAAATTCAATATCTCTGGAATGTGTGCCTAAAAAAAAGTACAGTTAAACTTTTAAGCTTAAATTTACATTTATTTTATTACGTTTATTTGTTTAAAAAAATGTAAGCTAAATAGTTGAACTAGTAGAAAAAATATATACCTGAGCTATAAATATAATTATAAATAGATTAGTTACACTTTATAAAATAAACAAAATTCAAACATTGTTTTAAACCACTTTTATTTTTGGTACTAATTTTGCAACCGGTTTTGACCAGCACCTTGTCTTCTTCAGCCCTGAAAAAGACAAGACCATTTGGAAAAAAAATACCGTAAATAAAAGTGGTTAAAACCAATGCTATACGTTTTAATATATTTATATTATCCACTGACACTTCGTGATGGAATTGCATTTTAATATATTATTAGATTAAAACCAATATTTTTAGCTTTTCCACTTTATTTTTATTTGACCAGCGACCGGGTTTCGTCGTTACCGACATCATCAGACTGGTTTAGTCTGATAATGTCGGTAACGACAAAACAAAAATAAAGCGGAAAAGCTCAAAACATTGGTTTTAATCTAATAATATATTCAATGCTATACGGTAAAACAAACTTTGAAGAACAAAGAAGTTAGTTAAATTTTGAAATGGTTATTACGCGAACCTTGTACAAAGAGTGAGGCAAAGGAATATTGTATTATTTTTTTAATAGATTGAACCGATTAAGTTTGCCAATAATTAAGTTCTTATATCATCTCTTATGTTGTTTACCTATTGCATAATTTGCATGCAAATATTGGAAAAATATTACGATACTCTAAGTGGTACTGCGTAATCAAAAATAAATAATTAATTACCTATATGATTTCAATCGATGATAAAAAAATAAATATATTTTACAAACCAACTATAAATTATTCTAATTTTTATCAAAAATTTCTGAAACAAAATTATTTTTAATAATACTCCTTGGTTCTACTCGAGGGAAATACAATTTTAGATATTATTTTCACATATCATCCCTATGTAACTTAACATAAATACATAGTTTTTAATAAATTGTAAAAGAAAACCATTTGTTTTTTTTTTATATTTTGGAGAAATAAAATACTTTGTTTTTTTAATCCTCTCACATTTTTTTATTTTTTCTTTCAACATACATTTTTTGCTTTTAATAAAAAAAATATTTTTTAATATAAATTTTTTATTAAATTCAGAATTAATGAACTTCGGAATCACTTAATTTAAAATAGTTATTTAAAAAATATTTCACAAGTTTTTATTTCTCCAAAATATAACACAATGATTCACAAATTCATGGTTTAAATATTCAAAATACACTTCTTTTGTACTCAAGTGTTCAAAATAAACAAAAAAAAACAAGTGTTTTTCTTTCACAATTTTATAATGTCTCACTACAAAGTGAATGCAGAAAACAATAAATAAAATGTTTATTAAAAAACATATTATCATATTTGCAAAGTAACGAATAACCGTGATAAATAAATAATATACGTGAATTTATATGCTCAATATCTTTTCATAATTTTTCCAGATTTGAAGTAGTATCTAAATGCAAAACAGAAATTGAAAAACTTCATGTGCATTTTAAATTAAAATAAAACAGTTTTTTGCTAAATGTGAATATTAAACCAAAGTGAAAAGAAAAAAGTGAATTTGATCGATTTTAATCGAGAAAGATCAACGATGCATTATGTTGGTGAATAATTGAACGTTCTGGACCATCGCTGGACGATTTTGCATGTAAGTACGATTACTTTTAATCCTTATTATTGAGTAGTTTAACACTATTGTTACTGTATATATCAAATATTGCTTAAAATTTTAACGGGAAAATTAATTATGTATCTATTCTTATTTTTCATACCGTTATCTGCACACAATGGTGCATAAGACACTGATCGTATAGAAGCAGTAGAATGGTGATGGTTAATTTCCTACACAGAGATGATTAGTATTTTGTTTCATGTACCAGTCCAGGGTGATATAAAATAAATATTGAAGTCAATTATAATGTTTACATTTGGGTCAGGATTGGATCCTAAATAAGCGATAATAAGTCAAATTAGCATATAAATTAGTAAGGTCTTTTTACGATATGTGTTGATTCATGAGGAGGGTAGTAAAGGGTTTTATTTTGCGAATTATAGATTATTAGATGGTTTCATCCAAAAAAATACTTGGTAAGGTTTCAAAATAAGTGTCACAATAGATTTTAAGATATAGTAGTATTATCAAGTAAAACCGAACTTAAAAATATGTATTATCAACTTACATCTAAATGTATTCCAAGAATTTCTTGTAATATATAAAATAATATAAAAGTGGTAACTAAAAACAACTGCGCTTAGATAAAAGAGAGAAAAAAAAACATGAATAAATATTTATAAGTTTATATCATGTTTATGCAACTCTCGAATCCAATTATGAGTAATCCGTTCCCAGTTAACGTCTAGTTTTCCTTAAGCGGCCAACTTACTCATAATGTAATTTTTCTCTTAGAACTAGGGTTAGTGTACCATTTTTAGACAGGTTAAATAATGGTGTTTAAATCGTGACTGATTGAAAATAAATAATTTTTTTCTACATTGACATTATAAATAAAACATAGAGTTTGGGATAAGTCCACGACACTAGCCAGGATTACGAATTAAAACATTCTTATAAGAATCTATAAACTTTCTAGTATTGATCGTTCCGTTTTTAATGTATAAGAGTAAAACAACCCGCAATTTCAAAACTATAATAAAATAACGTATGAGATAAAACTTTAATAATTTTTCTGAATTTGCTGAACATATAACAATTATGGTATTCCTTGAATTTTGAAAAGGTATGAAAACATTGCCTTCCAATAAAAAACAAACTATTTATACAATTCAAAGATTTTTTTTAACTAAATATTTTTTTATTTTATTTATAAAAAAAAATTATTTGAATAAAAGCCCCGTATAAAATATTTTCCCTATTTCAAGAAATAATAGTAGTAAAAATTCCACGCCACTATCCCTTCTCACTTCAAACCTCATTTAAATATCTACTCCTTTATACCGCATTATACTCATATAATTAAAAATATTTCTTTGTTTTATGTTAAGTAATTTATCCTTGAAAATGATAAGGAGCTTTTCCAAAGCGTTTGAAAAAAGTAACAAAATAAATGTCAGAAATAAAATTAGAGTTTTGTTTTATTAAGTAATTTAAAAATCTGGGAAAATTATAAATATTCATACCATGTTATTTTCAATAAAGAATACAACTAAATTGACAAATTGAAAAAGATTTTGCGGGGGATGTTTATGTTAATATTACGAGTTAATAATACCTATATGGGTATTAAAATACGTTCAGAACCGATTCCCAAAAATTAACGAATGTTCAAATGTCCGTAATTGGTCCGATGTCCAACAATGTATGTCTACCCTAGTCGTACATATTTATAGTGTATCGCTGAATTATCGTATCGCAGTGCGACGTCAGTACTGCGACAACTGTGACATCGTTAAATTGATTCAGTGACATGAGACATGTCGCTTTGTGGCCATCTGCCGCTGTAACAGGATCGCATCCGGAGTACGACCTGCTTGGGAAACTGAACAAGTAACGATATGTGCATCACATAGGTATATTGGTAGTTCTTCTCAGTTCTGTGAGAATATGTAGAATCTATTTTATACCTTATAATTAAAGGGATGTATGATATGCCTTGAAAATAATATTCAAGATGTAATTGTTTTATGTTCCAAAAAAAAATTAAGTAAACGATAATGTTGATAAAAACAAGTTATTGCAAGGCTGTGATAAGCATTATCGATACAATTAAGAAAGATGTGTTGAGATGGTTTGGGTATGTGAATCAAATGAGTGAACAAGAATAGTTAAACAAATGTATGATACGAATGCGGTTAGTAATAGAATTATATCGAGGAAAATTTAGCACGATCAACTATATCAAAAACTTGAAAATGGCGAATGTGGAAGAGGCGAAAATTGTGTGCCAAGAAAGATTGGTGGGGCTTTCAATTCTCTCTGTCTAGTTAGTTTTTTAGTGAGTAAAAATCTATATTACAGGAAATCACAAACATATAATAGTATTATCATTACATTTCTTAATACAAACTCGTTTTTGAATAATATAGGTAGGTACTAATATTAGACACTTGATAGTGGTCAGGTCAGGAGTCAGAATAATCGGCGTGTATATATGTGAACATCCATGAATGTGGAAGAGGCGAAGAATGTGTGCTAAGGAAGATTGGTGTGGTGTTTTAATCTCTCTGCCTAAACATATTACAATTTTGTGTAATAATAATTTGAATTTATATAAAACATAAAATTTTGTGTAAATTTTGTGCAAATCTTTCATTTAAAGTATTTTTTTTAGTTTATACTTATGTACGGGGACTATGTACCATTAAATTTCAAAAGCTTTTAAAATTATATTTCATGATGATTTCTACTTGTCTACTGATTTTTTATACAATATTTTCATTTGATTATACATACGACTGGAAATGATTACAGATTTCTATCATATGAGTACGGATCAATTCAATTAAAGTATTCCTCACTGCCGTACGAGCAACCCAGTCGTTAGGTGAAAATATATAAATTAATTCCGAGAAATTATAACAAAGCCCATCATTTAAGCTGTGAATCTCAAAACTTGTTTGTATAGGCAGAGATATATCTATATTGTATAACACACTGTAAATGTTACTACCAGGAACTTCACGTTCTGTCATATTGAGTGTATGAACTTTTATTGCTGATGCAATTTGGTTTAATTGAATTCAAACATGTATTGTACTAAATATCCCAATCCCACATGCCGTATTGTTATAAATGTACGAGTTGGTAGATATCATAAATGGCCAACGCTAAAACCAATGAAATGAGCTTTAAAAGGCGCTTAATTGGGTTTGTTCTTCTGAATATTGTAAAAATAAGTAAAAGTGGTATTTACCAAGTAAAATAAATTAAAAATAATTTCTTAAAATTGATTTATTCCAAAAATGAGAAGTATTTTTACATGCATTTTTTAATATTAAAAAAATATAAATCATTTAAATATGTATTTATAATATTATATCATTTTAATCATTAAAAATGGATGATTTTTTTTCTTAACTATAAATAAATCAATTAAGCTCTTTGTGTTTTTACAAGGTTTTTTGCTTAACTAACAATTTAAATGGTAAATGTAGCAATACCGTTGCTTCATTTATTAATTAACAGTATTTTCCACAATTCAATCACGATTTTAGTGACGTTTTTTTGTAAAACTCCAGTATTAATTTAAAATAAACAGTATCCACCAAAATTATAAGTATTTTAATATTTCTAAAGGTATTTTCTATCATATTTACAGAACAAATTGAGTCATAGTAAATAAATATTATCGTATACCAAAGTTTTACACACTTTTTCTAGTTTTTATCGCGTAGGTAGGTGATCTATAAGTATTTTAAAATATTCAAGACGGTAGTTACAATGTCATTAAAAATTTGATGTTTTCATATAAAGTTCATACAAAAAATTAGATTATTCATGCCCTCACACCTTGTATACTACCCTTATTAATTAGTATTTTCATATTTTCTAACAAATTACTTTCTCTCTAGTATTATGGATCAGAAACCAATTGCGAAATACGTTTTTTAACTGGATTAGGCTGGATAAAACGTGGTTGGGGTTTGGCATAATGCTTTTATAATTATTGTTATTATTGTTGATGCCAGTTTTCGTTACATGGTTAAATATTAACAGAAATTGAACAAACGGATATAAGTATTTCATTCAAAGCTTCCAAAATTTGTTTGGCAACACCCTCATTCTTTGTCATACTAGACTGGAATGACATTTAAATTTATAAAATTTGTTATGTAAAAATACATTTGCATATTCCAGTGATTTTTTATGAGGTCAAATATTCATACGAATGGCTGTTTATTTCTTGTAGCCGTGTATCATGTTACCCATGTTTTAAAAAATGCAATTACGGTGAAAATATTTTTTTCACCGACACGCATAAAACATGTTTGACAAACCGCATGACAAATATGCAAATGTCCGTGTTACGAGCCGCGTGGGTAATTTATCACCCGTTATCGGACGCGAATCTCGCACTACATTATATATCTTAGCAGTTTCGTTAAGCATCATTATCGTGTAAATCAAAATGTGCTTTTGCAGAGAGAATATATCCTTGGTTCGCAAAGTGTTATGGGCTGGTTTTTCATCCTCGACATTCAAGTTTTATAAAGGAGGTAGAAAGTGTCTGTACAAGAATTATCACAATTTAATTTTTTTATTTCTTTTTCATAAAACACATACTAATAAATAAATAAACTAATAAACTGACAAAAATGTAACCTTACTGGGTTCTCCTGTGCTAAGGGCACATTATTAAAGCATTTTTTTTTGTTATCATCCTAATATATAAAATCGTTTGTCCATACGTTCGATACCTCTAATCTTGAGACCTACAATACATGCTCAATGACTACATATTGTGGGTAAATATTTGTTCAGGCTGTAAGCGGGTTTCTGTAAATTTGCACCCAGTTGTCGAGATATGAAAAACCGTTATTTCTCTGGAACCCATGGGACCAAATGAGACCAAATTTTTGTCTGACCCTAATACACTAAATAACAGCATTTTTATTGCATTTTTTTCTGATTTACACCGTTTTGTTCACATATTTATAACATTTAAAAAATACTAATTACAGCATTTTTTATCAATTAACACTTGTTTATGGGTTTTTTTTTACCAATTTACAGCATTAAAAAAATGATCATCTATGCGGGATAATATCTGCCGGATAAATTAGTTTATAAATATATCTATATTTATGATGCAGATACAAATCGCACACTCCTTTCAAGAACGTCATAAATCAAAAATCGTCAATTTTCAGTTGTGCATGTTTTCGGAATGCCCAGAAAATGTACTTTATCCCAGCAACAGTGACATATTTTAAACTTAATATTTACCCGTTACAGCGCAAAAAGTGTTGTTTTTGCATTTTGAAGAAAAGGTATTGTTTAATTATATTTTTAAATATACTAAATATTTTTCAAATAGAGAAAAAACCTTCAGGTTTTACCTTAAAAGATCTGTTGTACAATAAAAGTTCAATGAGTAGCTTGATATTTATTTTTAATACATTGTATTATATTATTGAACTTTAAAAACGTTCTCCTGAAAAATCAAGTTTTTTGATTTATGACGTTCTTGAAAGGAGTGGGCGATATATAATAATAGAAAAATGCCCTTAGTTCTGCATATAATAGAAAATACTTTTTTGATTGAATGATTTATGATGAATTACATTTACAAGTATATTATTATACGATAATTAAATTTGTCCGCCTCCGTAGTGTAATGGTCAGCACGCTCGGCTACCGTTCTGGAGGTCCCGGGTTCGATTCCCAAGGGGGGTAAAATAAATATTAGTGATTTTTTCACTGTCATATTTATTCAATATTACCCTGGACTGGTACCTGAAGCGGAGGGCTGATCACCTTTCCTTCATGTGTAAACGATCAAGATAACACTGCGTTTATATGACGCGGTGCCCTATGCACCATTGGGGTGCGGATAAGGGTTTTTATTTATTAATTAAATTTAGTGAAATGTAATAAAAAATTATCAAATATATTTCTAAACACATATTTTCTTGGCACAAAACTTCTATGTAGCTTACAACGAAAAACTAAGTAAGTCCACAATATTGAAATATTATGCACACTCTTTTTATCGTGTAACGGTGTTGTATTTTTTTAAACTCTTTAAAACATGTATTAAGAAATAATGATTATTTCGACACTGTTAATAAGATAAGGCATGAAAATTTATCGAACATAATGACGTAAGATCTATATTCGGCAGATTAACGAATCAATTAGATACATTCGTGTTAAATTAATAAATCATTTTTTATACGGTATTTTATTTTCAGATTATTTGTTTTGGTTTGTAAACACAAATCCTTACACGAATGAAATGTTTTAAAGTGAAACATGGAGTCGGTAAAAGAAAGTTGAAAGTAGACTGAATACAATATATTCAGACGAAAGCACGGCAAAAGGATGTATGGTAAATGTTCAAATGGCGATATAAGGAAATAATGCAAAGCTGCATAAATATTATCGATGAAATCAAAAACAAATGTATTGATAAGGAAGAAAGGTGAAACAACTTTATGAGACAATGTAAGAAATAGAATCAGAACAAGACCGAAAAAAATGTTTCGCGTGTGTCAAGTGATCACTTAACATATCAATGACAGGTCGTTAACCTTATAAATACTCAGACTTCCATATTCTTCTTCATCTATGGTGTGATGTCAAAAATGAAAATCCGTTAAAAGGTTACCGTAGAACGGGGCTACTTGAACTTTGATGTGTTACTTGAGCCCAGTACAAAAAAATAGATCTGTATTTGGTCTACTACAATGAACGAATCGACATAATTCATTGTTTCCCTGACAGGTGACACTTATTGTCACGAAAAATTCATTATTGTAGACCAAATACAAAGTTAAATCTCTTTTTTATACTGGGCTTAAGTAACACATCAAAGTTCACGAAGCCCCGTTCTACGGTACTTTGCTAAATATAACGATATCATACTTGAATGTAATAAAATTACAACATAATTCTTCTAGGTTGAGTTTAATTTTAACTGGATTTCGTCGTTATCGACATCATCAGACTGGTAGGAGGCTAGACAAGATTCTTTGTTATATTCATAACAAGACAGGCATGGAGAAAACCATGGCTTTATTTAATTATTATGAGAAAAATATTAAAATCTGACTGAATTTATATAGTGTGCTATACTAATTTATGTTTTAATTTTTAAATCAAACACACACTTTTTCAGTCTACAAACGAATGGACATTCATTTGAAAATGCCATAACTAGGCGAAACAATTGTCACAATATTCATTTTTTATCTGTTTTATTAATAAAACACAACTTATTACACTCAAAAAATCTGTGTTGAATTTAAAAATAAATACATAAATTAAAATGGAGTTCTACAAATTAAAATCCAAATCAATAAATGAATATATATTATACTAATAATACCAAATAAAATTTGGTACCATCGAAAAGGATTTTTGTACGTTAATTTGCTTAAATGTATTAAAATTGTAAAATAAATAAAAAGTAAGGGCATGACAGTATATGTAGGTTGATTCGTATGTAGCTTTCGTGCTGTGATTGTTCTTGTAATTGAATGATTGATTTCTAGTACTCTGGTATCAGTGCTCATATCTATAACAATATGCTACAGAAGGGATATCCAGGCGTAATAATAGTCACTGCATTGTCCCTAGCTATTCATTGTTCGCAGGATATGATCAATTTGTTCAATAAAAATATACACGGAGGGCCCCGTTACTTACTTGAAATCGAGTTACCTCTTCACACGATCTGTAATCCTGGTAGAAATTGATACTTAAACAAAAAGTTTTTTAACCCTTGTCTGAATGGAATGGTGCAAAGGGTACTGCATATTATTTATAATAATAAAATAAAACCCTTATCCGCACCCCAATGGCGCATAGGACACTGCGTCATATAAACGCAGTGTTACCTTGATCGTTTACACATGAAGGAAAGGTGATCAGCCCTCCGCTTCAGGTACCAGTCCAGGGTAATATTGAAAAAATATGACAGTGAAAAAATCACTAATATTTATTTTACCCCCCTTGGGAATCGAACCTGGGCCCTCCAGAACGGTAGCCGAGCGTGCTGACCATTACACTACGAAGGCGGACAAATAACATATTATTTAGATTTTATTAATTTAAATCAACGCATTCTTAATAAAATAAAACAATAATTATCAAAATTTGTGAACGCTTATCAATCAATGACGTAATAGTTTATTTATAACGACAAAGAATAAATTTCAAAAAAAGTGTGTCAAATTCTTTGTTCACAAATCAGGGTTTCTCCAGATTATTTAAATTACTTGATTATCTTTATTGACGTGTCAACAAAGATGACGAAGAATATTGATAGCTCGGAATTTACACAGCTTCCGACTTCTCATAAACCAGTCAATGACAGTTCATAATCCCTGTAAATACCGGAACAATATTATTTTTAATTTAAATTCATAGTTCAGTGTATATTGATTAATTAAATTTTAAAAAATTTAAATTAATTAAAAATAAATTCTTTACCTAAAAACAAATTAATATAATGATTTTTTGTGTGTATAAAGATAAAAAATTAAGCATATAAAATGTGCCACAAATAATCTGCGAAAACTTTTAAAGAAATTATAAAAAACCCACAGATAAATGAAAAAAATCCTCATTCTTATACTTTCCACACAACGTTCGCACATAACTCTAAAATTTTCAGCTAGCTTCACATAAGGTACATAAAAATTTAAATTCAGATAAAACGTTAATTAATAATAAACTGTTTCAAAATACGTCACCATTATCATCAATGTTTCCTTTTACAGAAAACCTTGTTCCTTAACCCCCCCCTCCCTTCCCTATATTTAATAACCTCTATATACCCCTAAATATGTTTTTTGTTCGTTAGTTTTATTACCAGAAGAAGAAAACATCTGTAAGTTTTCGAAACTAGTAGTATATATTATATAAATAAAACTCATTAAAGAGGTATATTTAAGTGTTTAATTTTAATAAAATAATCACATACGGTGTTTGAAAATGATGCGGAATGCATCGAAACACATGTCGCAATAGATTTTAAGCAATGGCGGTAATTACCAAGTAAAACTTAATAATAATTGTTAAATTTCTAAGCTAAACAATTATTCATTAGCCGGCAGTATAGTAAGTTGGTAAAGACAAAGCTCTAACAATGGATAAGAATGGCGGTTTCGAGTCGGCTGCCGGTGGGTTAGACTCGCGGTCTACAAATCATATTCCTTTGGTTTATTACAACTTGGCGCCTTTCCAACACAATGCGGTTCAGCTAACTACCATTCCTGAGATTAAAGCTTCTCAAACTATCACAAAACAAAATTCGACGTGCCCTACGCAAAGTGCTCTAACTACATTTTTGCTAATTTTGAGATATTTCATTCATTCAAACCCTTATACGCACCCCAATGGTGCATAGAGCACTGCGTTATATGAACGCAGTGTTATCTTGATCATTAACACATGAAGGAAAGGTGATCAGCCCTCCACTTCAGGTACCAGCCCAGGGTAATATTGAATAAATATTACCCTGAACTGGTACCTGAATATATAAATATGAGAGTGCAAAAATCACCTATATTTATTTGACCCCCCCTGGGAATCGAACCTGGGACCTCCAAAACGGTAGCCAAGCGTGCTGAACATTACACTTAGTAGGCGGACTAAATAAATAATATGTAAACATTGTAAATATGTTAATATAAATTTAGTTAATTTATTTTAATTGTAATAACGTTTGAGAATAGCTTGCGTGAATTATCGTTCTCCGTTTAGGGAGGCGTGTCGAAAACTCCACACACCAAACAATCAAGGGCGATTGTAAACCGTGCCTTAACGCTACATTGCAAATGCAGAGCGTCACATCTACATACCTCTCCGCGTCGTTCCTTATAAATTATCGCATTTTAATGCATTTTTATCGTTGAAATATTTGTTGTGGCCGAACGTCGTAAAACACACCCAGCCAATATTCTGCATTTTGACGCTAAAAACAATGAATTAGACACAGTAAAAAATGACGTATCGATATGTTTGCGAATGTGTGTGTGCCTGTATATGTGTGTGTATATATATATGTAGTTTTAATTTCACATCAAACATTTTGAGTGTGTCCAAATACTTGTTGACAAATCTAGATTATCTCTTATTAGGAGTTATTTTTATATGTTTTTTCGACATCTCCATATAGATAATTTCACATAATTTTTCTTAAAGCATGCCATTATTTATTTTAATTGTTTTAAGATTTTTCTCCATTCTATTTTAGAATGTTCAAACTATTGAAACTTAAAGGTTTGAACTGCTGTACGTCATGAACAGTTTAAAGAAACTTTATAAGATTAAACAACCTTGTTTCAACCACTTTTTTATTGGTACTCTTTTTCCAACCAGTTTCGACAAAAACCTTGTCATCATCAGGGTGTATGTACTTAATTCTAAAATATTGGAAAAGTCATATTTAATTACCCTTCCCTTACCAAAAACTTCCATTATTTCAATGTTCTAGAATTTAGTACATAGACCCTGATAATGACAAGGTTCTTGTCGAAACCGGTTGGATAAAGTGTACCAATAAAAAAGTGGTTAAAACAAAGTTGTTTAATTTTATAAATTTTATAAATGTGCCACAAAGTATCTGCGAAAAACATTCAAGAAACAATTTTTAGTGTTTAGATGCTGTTACGTTCATAAAATGACAAAAAAATATTTTAAAATCTGTATATACATAAATACACACATATCGTAGTCGTACAGGAGAAAGTGAGCAACTACCAAAACGTAAAATGTTCAGGAGGGCCATTTAAGTCACTTTTGCTTGGCAAGAAAATAAACATCAATGCAGTTATTTTTACCATGACAATATATTATAATTACAAGTTTAAAATCCCTTGTGACGTTTTCAGGGCAATATTAAGCTAGTAAGATATCAAATAGTCACTGATTACGGTTTCGTAAAAAAATACACTTGGTCACTTTCTCCTGTATGACTACGATATGTACAAAACACACATTTTTATGAAAATCAAGCAAAATATTTTTTTCGAAATATGTCATACTTCATTTCCACTAATGATATTCGCTGTTTTTGTCGCCATTTCGTGTATTATCTGGAATTAATATTCGCTAATAACTTCACAGCGGTTAATTATTATGGCGGTCGTAGATACTATCAGTTTATTGGAGAAAATTGCTCATAAACAATTTAAAATACCCGCTTTATTGAATCTTAGCGAATTAAATAGAAAAAGTGCTTTAAAACTCGTAAAATGCAATGGTTATTACGAATTTGTGTGCTGTTGATTCAATAATACGTATAAAAAAATATACGTAAAAATAAATCTATTCATGTTCACATTATTCGGCAGAAAAAGCTTTAAAAATCATTTGAAACCCCTCAGGAGTAATAATTTGATGGTAATTCTAGTATAAAATTAATTTTAAAAGCATATGTTATTTAAAAAACAATATGTTGTTTTATTTATTGTTTCGGCATTCACTTTGTGATAAGACATGTTAAAACACCTGTTATTTACAGTTTCAGTTGTATATTCATTTTTTAAAGACTAGTTTCGGAAGCTACAGTTAATTTTGTTTAGGAAAACCAACAGCTACAGATACAAAACAATAAATACAAATCCAATCACAGGTCATCACAAATAGATACATGATGTATAAAAACATTCATTCGCAAACAAGAACACACTCACATACACATACGCTCATGTGGACACACTACACACATACACACACACGCACCCACAGACACACACTGACACACACACACACACACACACACACACACACACACACACACACACACACACAAACACACACATATGCACAATTGACAATTGAGAGCAAGCGCCGCACACTACTGTGATTATTCTCGAACAAGTCCATGTTAATTTTTTTCGAGATTGCATTAAAATTGGAAAAAAAAGTTTACTTCATTCCATCCAAAAATACGTCCATCTTCGGGTTTGAATATTAACGGTTTTTTTTTGTTTAATACAACTGGTTTAAATATTTCTTTATATAATACTGAAGTTGTAAAAAAAACACGTGTTTTATTTACAATTTAAACAATATTAAATAATATTATTTTTTTTAAAAGAAAAAATCCAAAAAGCCACTATTTTAGAGGTTTATCTGCAGTTAGGATAGTAAGGATAGGGTACTGTTCGGTAGCGACATATCCTTTTAAACCCGGAAAAATATCATTATATTTTCAATTAGTCTAATGTATTTATGCATACACATCTATCTACATTCCTTTTCATTTCTATCCTTCCTTCGAACGACAATTTGAAAATAGTGGCTTTGTCAGTAATTACTTTAAAAATAAATAATAAAAAAACAAACCTAAATGCAAACCACATAGTAAATTTTTATACAGAAAACAGTATCTTTAAAACGATGACAGTTATTGCATTCATTGCATAGTAATAAATTTCAAATCGCATATTTTTACATAAAGCTGTTTGTTTTCAAACAATATAATAATATTTCGCGAGGCTTTGATAACTTTTTTATTACAACAGGTGCCTTCTTTGCGTGGACTAGGTTTATAGCTATCTTTTTATGGGAAATCAAAATACAGCCTGCTCGAAGTCTTCCTTATTTGATTAATATGATTCCGAGAAAACAAATGTGTTGAAATATTTGATTTTAATATAATGATCAAGTTACCGCATTTGGTTGGAGACAATAAAATTTACTATTTAAGTATAATTTATTTTCTGGGAACTTTATAAGCATTACTATAATTTAACATAAAAAATAAAAAATAACAAGACTTGCCACTCATTTCTATGTTAACTTTCTCAATGTAAATAAAAAAGAAACTTTGTAATTATGTCTTTTAGGTCAACACATTACAAATATATTGTCTTTGCAAATAAATGTAAACGTTGTGTTTTTGTCTGTGATAAGCAAAAGAATGCGTTGTTTGAAAAACACATTTTCACCGTTATGGCAGTACCATCTGTTGAACGTACCAGAAATACACTAGCAATACTTTATATTTTACATGGCGGACGGCATGCTTCTTAACATATGCTGTCATTTTCAATACGTTTGAATAACAATGCAAATTGTTGATACCCACACCCTCTTGCAGACATTTTCTCTCATAAATACGTGTTTATTTGATAGATCTACACTAAATATTTTGTACTAATTTTAATGTTTCTGTCGCTAACTATAATTGACTTGTTTATTGTATATATTATAATGTTTTGTTATACAAATGTTGCTGTTTTTAACCCAAATAAAAAAAATAAAAAATACTTAGTTGTCTTAAAAATTACAACATTTTGAGTGTGTCCAAATACTGGTTCACAAAATCTGGATTATATCCAATTACAGGAGTTATTTTCATTTTATTTTTTGACATCTCATCAAAGATGAAGAAGAATATGGAAGTCTGAGCATTTACGGGGCTGACGACCGTCATATTATAAGAGTTTCTGCTTAGTAAAAAGCTTCTTTACATCTCACCAATAGATGTCTCTAGTGAAGTTCTAGTGATTCAAGAACAAGGTTTCTAAATTGGTTCATATATACAGAACTTCCAAGAATTTGAGTAGTGTGGTTGTCAATAATGGGTAGAATTGGTGAATGTTACACGTGTGTAATGTGATCACTTAAACCAGCCTATGACGGTCGTCAGCCCCGTAAATGCCCAGACTTCCACATTCTTCTTCATCTTTGATGAGACGTCAAAAAATAATAGTCTTAAAAATTGTTTCACCCGTTTCGATGCATTTCGCATCTCTTCAATTTGATATTTAAAAATAATGCGGGATGCATCAAAACATGTATCACAGTAGATTTTAAGAAGTAGTGGCATTAACCAGATGAAATTTAAATTAAAGGTGTTCAAGTACGTTAGTGTGATTTGTTTTTAAGTAAGAACCTTGAAGAAACTTTATTATTAAGTGAGTAAGACGTCAATTACTTACGCAGGTGGTGTAGTTTTACACTCCCTTTGTATTTCCGAACTCTAGATTTCATTGTTGGACCATCTGGCTATAAAAACTGTATGGCTAATCAACTCAGTTAGTATAATTTTAAACTATTCAGTGCAATGAAAAACTTAATTGTTAAAATTTAAATGTATGAAAAATATATGAAATCATTGTATAGGTAAACAGTTTTCTATAGACACATATTTTACAGCTTTTAAAATAAAATAAAAATAATAAAACCCTTATCCGCACCCCAATGATGCATAGGGCACTGTGTCATATAAACGCAGTGTTATCTTGATCGTTTACACATGACGGAAAGGTGATCAGGCCTCCGCTTCAGGTACCAGTCCACGGTAGTATTGAATAAATATTACAGTGAATAAATCACTTATATTTATTTTACCCCCCTTGGGAATCGAACCCGGGACCTCCAGAACGGTAGCCGAGTGTGCTGACCATTACACTACGGAGGCGGACAATTGTTAAATCAAACACATATTTTTTTAGTCTACTAAGTTGTATTTTATTGTTAAAATACACATAATAACTAATATTGTGACAAGTGTTTCGCCTAGTAATGGCATTTTCAAACGAATGTGAAGATTAAATGGACTCACGGTCCTTATATAGATAAACAATTCTAGGTACTTAAGCAATAGTTTAAACATGTGCAGTAATAATTTACGGGAGACAATAATAGTTAATGGGGAGTGTAGATAGGTTCACTTATATTTATTTTCTAGAAAAGGAAAAATCTTTTGACAAGGCAATTGAGAGAGATTTAATGTTGTAAAGCTAAATACAATTCTTGGTAATAATAAAATAGTATTATCTGTTTCATTAATTGATTCATCAGTCACTTCGTGATAAAATCTATCCATTTTTAATTAATGTTCTACGTAGTAAATACCACTATTTCTTAAAATAACACGTGTCATAGTAGATTTTAAGAAAAAGTGGTATTTACTAAGTAAAACATAATTAAAAAAGTATCCGTTGTATTTGAATAGCTTTTTAAATTCATGATACACTAAAAAAGGGGTTATTTTTGTAATTCTTGTCAAAAAAATATTTCGCTCTTATAATAACTTAACTGCAACATTTTGAGTGTGTCCAAATACTTGTTCACAAAATCTGGATTATCTCCAATTACAGGAGTTATTTTCAAATAATATAAGAGTTTCTGCTTAGTAAAAAGCTTCTTTACATCTCACCAATAGATGTCTCTAGTGGAGTTCTAGTGATTCAAGAACAAGGTTTCTAAATTGGTTCATATATACAGAACTTCCAAGAATTTGAGCAGTGTGGTTGTCAATAATGGGTAGAATTGGTGAATGTTACACGTGTGTAAAGTGATCACTTATGACGGTCTATGACGTCTATGACATTAAACCAGCCTATGACGGTCGTCAGCCCCGTAAATGCCCAGACTTCCATATTCTTCTTTATCTTTGATGAGATGTCAAAAATAATATGACTTAACTGTATATAAAATCCACCTTCATACTATTTTAATATATTATATAACCACTAAATTACCTAAATATGTTATTATAACGTACTATTAGAGTCACAGCAGGTTAGATGTAGTCTCCGATAGTGGACGAGATTAATATACATATTGGGTTTGTGTAGATATGCATATATTTAAGGAGCTTTTATTTCATGAATTGAGTCACTTTGTGGTACTTTAATTCAAACTTAGATTCACCCACAGTGTTTGAAAATGTTAGAACGTGCAAAGAAACACGTTTGATAATAGATTTGGTAAAAACCACTACTTAAAAGAGTGGTATTAACCATTAAAACTTAAATTAAAAAGCTTTAATTTTACTTAAAAAACTTTTATTTTACAATTTTCCCGTTATGTCTTTCAATCATTTATGTTTCACTATGTATTTTTAAAATTATATTTTAAATAATGTACATACTTTATGAACTTAAGACGTTTGTACTTTTTCCCTCAAAGTTTGGAAAACAATGACATATAAATAACTACCCCTTTGTGAAAATTGTGTACAACCAACCCTATTTTTCAATATTCGAATAAGTTTCCTGATCTTAAAACACACTACTAGAAAAAGCATTTCCAAATTGCCTCATCTAAAAATAAATTTATAATCTACTTTAATTTTGATTCTTCATTCAGGGAAAATTTATTAAATCATAAGAATAAATATGTTAGCATATTTTATTTTATTAATAAGTCAATGAATCATCAATTAATATGCCACAGTATCTATGCCAATTGTAAAACCATTTATAGGCATGGAATCGTCCTAACCTTAAAAAATTCACCTTCTCGTAACAAGAGCAAATACTTTATTAATTATAAGTAATAATCCATTGATTGTAAAGTAATTATTGTTATTATAATAACAATTTATTCCACATTGTATGTTGATTATGCAGATTATATTATAGACATCGATAAAATAACATTGAAAAAGGTTCTATTACTTTTGAAGCGTTACTTAGTTTTATAAAAAAAATACTCACAGTGACGCATCGCCATATATACTCGTGTATATACATACTTTGTCGATACATGAGATACATTGAAGCCTGTGCTGCTCAGCTTATAAAAATATATTTATGTATATATATATATTTATATATATATATATATATATATATATATATATATATATATATATATATATATATATATATATATATATATATATATATATATATATATATATGTATATATATATATATATATATATATATATATATATATATATATATTGACATGTATTAGAATGCAACGTTGTGTCATCATTTCAAAGCAGTCGGTAACTTTGAGATTTTGAACAAACTTACATTTATATTGACTATCCATGGTCAGACTTCCATCTTCTTTCGTATATAAGCGATATTTCGATAGAGGCTTCGTCTCAAATAAAGACACCTCTTAATATATCATCATTAGGGTGAATAATCTAGTATATTTCCGACGGAATTATCAATAATATAAAACAGTTCGTATCGGATGTTTTTAGAAATAAATTATATTAAATGGGTGCTGTTTTTATTAAAATAATTACAATATTGTAAATAGTTGTTGAGCTAAAAAATCTGATTTATTTGATATACAACAATGATGGACTTTATTGAGTAAAAACACATTTAATAATATTAATTACTCGACTAAGTCATAAATTCAAATATGATATATAATTATTTCAAGTACCTACTTTTAGTGATGATTGTTTAAATATAGCCAATTATCATTCGTTTTAAAGAAAATGAAAGGTATCATAAGACACACGTTATTTTATGAATATAAAAATAAAACAATTGAAACATTCGTATCATACAACTTTTTGAGTTTATTTATGTAAACATGACTAGTTTCGAGAACATTATTAGTTACATCATTTTGAGTTTGTCCAATACTTGTTCACAAATTTGGATTATCTCCACTTTGGGATCATTAAAAAAATGACAACTTAACGTGAAGATTCTTTATAAGTATATGTTGAGAGGAAAAAAATGTTGTAAAAATTACTCCTTAGTGGAGATAATCCAGATTTATCAACGAGTATTTAAAAATCCTCAATATGTTGTAACTGGTCAAATTATAAGCTACATAAAAAAATTATCTTGTTTTCAGGCGCGTTAAAACATGTTTTTAGTACGCAAATATAATCCGGGGTTCAAGTTTTGTATACAATTAAAAGAGTCTCTGCTTAAAAACAGCTTTCCTTAATGAAACATATAAAGCTGTTGTGAACTCATGTGTACTGTGTCACAAGGTTGATCAATATATCTAGGTTCTCACTCATGTGTACTGTGTCACAAAGTTGATCAATATATAATGTTCCAAAAACGTAGTTGTGCTTACATTATGGGTAGAATAGGTGAATGTTGCATGTGTGTAAAGTGATCACTCAACCTGCTTATGACAGGTCATAAACCCTGCAAATACCCAGGTTTCCATGTTCTTTTTCATTTTTATTGAGGTGTCAAAAAAAACATTAGAAGTTCTCGAAACTAGTCGTGTTTACACAAATAAACTCCAAAAGTTGGTTATTAAAAATTAAAAAAAATTGTGTTTATATTATTAACAAAAAATACTTCAAATTCACATTATTTCTATGAGCCTAAGCAGCTCATTTTTAGAAATAGGTATCAAATTGTGGTGGAGTGGATTTGAACCAAAAAACTCTGACTAAAGAGTCCGCGACACTAACCACGGGCCACAACCCGACACTTGTGAATGCGTTTTTTTTGTTGTTTGATATTTAAGTCGTGTTATATCACAAAATTGATGCCGATTCAATAAATAATACCCATGATTATGATAGTGAAACCTTCAATTTTCCAACGTGTTTTACCCAAATCCATATATTGATTGGCTCCTGATAGAATGAATATTCATGAGGCCTAATAAATCAGTAACGATCATTGATTAATATTTCGAACTACTGGCGTTGCACAATATGTTCATAGAGCTAGTGAGGAAAATTGATATATTGTAAGCACTTTATTTAAAACACTCTTGAGTTACTAATGAAGTGGATTTATGCATGCATTAACATATGGCTATAGAACCAAGCAAGGCTCTTACTTAATGCATAGGTAAGAAACCTTTTTAAAATTTTACAGCTAATGCAAAAGTCATAGATAACATATCGCTCACTCCTTTCAAGAACGTCATAAATCAAAAATCGTAAATTTTCAGTTGTGCATGTTTTTGGAATGCCCAGAAAATGTACTATATCCCAGCAAAAGCGGCATATTTTTAACTTAATATTTACCCGCTACAGGGCAGAAAGTGTTGTTTTTGCATTTCGAAGAAAATGTTTTGTTTAATTATTTTTTTTAAATATACTAAGTATTTTTCAAATGGAGATAAAACCTTCAGGTTTTACCTAAAAAGATCTGTTGCACAGTAAAAAGTTCAGTAAGTGGCTTGATATTTATTTTTAATACATTGTATTATATTTTTAAACTTTAAAACCGTTCTCCTGAAAAATCAAGTTTTTTGATTTATGACGTCCTTGAAAGGAGTGAGCGATATCTGAAATGTAAAATATACGTGAAACTTTCAACAGAATCGAATATATGCTCCAAAAATAGCCAATATTTTTTAAATTCGTTTTAAAAGTTCAATTTTTTATGTGCTGTGGCAATTCAATATGCTATAGCGAATTCAAAATTTGCATATATGTTATAACAAATAATGCGCTTCTAGTGTAAAAAATTAAGACTCTAAATACCATATCTGGCAAGAGTCTACGAGATAGAATAAGGAACACCAGGATAAGAAATATACGAGATCGAAGATGTCGTTAGGTGGGGAAGGCAACGAAGAAGACAGTCTTATGCGCATGTGAGTAGAATGGAACAATCCAAAGTCTCTTAAATTGCATTCCACTATCAACTCCAAGGTAGACGACTCCCGAGCAAACCACCAAAAAGATGGATTGACAGTCTGGAATAGATATCGCACTAGTCAAATTCTTCTTTAAAACATGGAATCTAATTCGATGTGTTCTACATCATTTTATCATAATACGGTGTTTGAAAATGATGGAGAATCGAAATACGTGTCATAATAGATTTAAAGAAATAACTTTATTTACCGAGCAAAATTTCAGTTATTTCAGAATTATTATAATAACTTACCTCTTTTCAAAAAAAAAATCCGAATCCAATCGAATACTGTAATTTTTACTGATGTCGTATGCAATATTAATCACATCATTTTTTGTCTTGTTTTTGTCTTGTTAAGGTTGTCTTCCCCTGACTATAGAAACCGACTTTATTCCGTTAGGTACATGTAAGGCGAGTTATAATACTTTTGCGTTTGATTTTTTAATTCTAATAACTACCAACATGTAATAAAATAAACAATGTGGATATACATGAGCCTTTATACACCTAAGGCCTGGGCCACACAAAACGATATGGGCTTCCAGTTATAATAATAAATACACCATCGGCTAACAACTATATTTTACGATTCTGTTCCAATAATAATTATTTTTACGGCCATTATATATTACTTATTTTATCACTGGTAGAAAAAATCGCAGCTTGTTAATGATATCATTTAAAACACACTATTTTTTTTTAAATTTTGACAGGATTCATTGACTCCTCCTTTGGATCAAACAATTAGTAGGTACAAAGTTTGTTTCAATACTTAACTTAAAAATAAAAATATGATACGTGAATCGTAGAATTGACTGTCATGAATTGGTAAGTCATCGACTATTGCTACATCATGGAAGAAGAATAAGAGTTTCATAATATAATTATGACCATCTTATAGTAGCTATGTTCAGGTAGTTCTTATCAACTGATGAAAATGCAAAAAAAACTGTTTTTTTTCTGTAGTTCTCAAAACTAGTCGTGTTCGCATTAATAAACTCAAAAATGGGGTATTTTACAAGACTTTTTTTATTAATTTAAAATCTCTCATTTGTGCAATATTTGAAATAGGGTATATCTGTATTATCTTCATAAAACATTTTACTTGAATCTTCACACTTAGGATAATATATCAATTTATATTATAGGTCTTCTAAAACAAGTTTTTTTTTAATATTTGCAAAACATAATTTTCCTAAAAAACGTAAATAATATAAACCAACTAACCAACCACTCTGTCCTTGAAAACATTCTTCGCCTCTTCCATGTTCATGCATCTCCTCATACATACCCTCCGATTGTTTCTACTCCTAACCTGACCACTTTCAAGTGTTAGGCATACTTGATCGTGCCAAGTTTTTCTCGGTCTTCCTCTGTGTAAATAAATAGTCATAATAATAATAGTAACAATATTTAAATAATACAGTTTTATTAGTATATGTTAATAATATAGTTTTAAAAATTCAATCTTATTTGCTTATCTTCATTTTTCAATATGTTGAGTGTGTCTAAATCCTTGTTCACATATCTGGGTGCCTTCACTTAATTATTTTGCATATTTTTTTAAAATCACGTTTTCAATTAATCCAGTTAGGATCTTGCATACATTTAAATAAAAGGGTCTCTGCTAAATAAAAGCTTACTCGAATCAACCATAAATACTGCCGGGAACTCACAAACGAAGCGATATGAGATTTATAATGTATACGAGTATGATATCCAAAATTTTGAGTAGTGTGGTTGTCAATCATGGGTGATGAATGATGAATATTAGTCGTGTACAACGTGATCACTTAACTATCCTTTAACATGTTATAAGCCCTGTAAATAAACAGAATTCTACATTCTTCTTCATCTTTGTCGAGATAAAATCTTCAATTTAAACGTCATCAAAAGATGTAAGCAATAGGCTTAAACTCTAACTGACGCTTAGTCATAACTATTCATTAACATCAGTGATTTAAAGATAGAAATTACGTGTATTCTTATGATGTTTTCCATTCTTCTTTGGCAATGTTTAGCCGCGGTACAAGACGGTAAAAAATCTGCCAATTTATCGTATACACCATCACACGCATACGCTCACACACGCACACAATCGCGCACAATTATGTATGTTGTATAAAAATACAGAGGAACGTTCAAACGAGCTGGTCGGTGCAGAGAAAGCAGAAATTACCGAGAAGTTGGACCATTCTTGTAATTTCCAGTAGCGGCTCGTATTTTTTGTATTTCGAACAAAAAAATATTATTTTGCAACTTTGTTCATAAATTTAATTTGCTCTGGAAGAGAGGTCTGCCAAGAAGTCTAGATGCTTCTGTATCAGATCCGGGAATTTAGTTGGGAGAGCTTTCGATGAATAATACACTTATCGTATTTTTTAAATTTTATTTATTTATTGGAAAACCAACAGAATATTTTCAAAAAACAACAAAATATAATTAAAAAAATATGAAAATAAAATTCTTATTACAGATTTTCACTAATCTAAAAAAAACTGTCATGTATACTTAACTATGAAATATAATTTACAATTTTTTGTTAAATGATTAAATAGTCAAATAGACATCTACAAAATTTCTCTTAAACGTTATATTACATTGATACATTACATTACATGACATTGTCTTAGGCTGGTTAAAAGTGATCACTTTACACACGTGTAGCTTTTACTATTCTAGCCATGATTGACAAACACACAAGTTTTTGTAACAAAACTAAATGACATAAAAGCTTTCTCAAACCAAACATAGATGGCTCCAGAGAACTCAAACATAAAAAGATTTATAATATAAGTAGGAGTTCCAGTATAGCTGTTATGTTCAACAGATGGCGCTGCGATGACTGCCATTGCCATTGATATTGTTCAAGTAATCTTCTCCTATTCCACATTTATGCATCTCCTAATACATACCCACCGATTGTTTCGAAAATTGGTTCAAAACAAAGATGGAATTTTATTTTATTAATGTTGATAAAATGTAACGTTGTGTATCAGCGAAAAACATACAAGAAAAAATGTGAATGTACATTTGTTCAAAATCTTGAAAAAACACAGTTGGAGTTTTATTAAAAAAAAAAAAAAAATCTACAATGTAAAGATGACCACTTTGAATAATATTACACGCCGCCCATGGATAAAAAGGCAACATTGACAAGTGAGTACCGATTTCTGCGAGGTGTTTTATAAGAGTGTGTGAACGGGTACAAAATGCCTCCTCCACTGGTCATTTCTTTAGCCTTCCTCTCATATCTATTAGATTATTTAATTTTTAAATACACAACTTTATCCAGTAACGAACATTGCAGTTGAATCAATTAATGATTTTATTTGGTGAGTATTTACCAACTTGCGAAATTAATTTTTAGATATTCAAGCGTGATTTTTGTTTTGTGTAATCATGTTTGTACATTGCATAATTTCGACTGCCTTCCATCAAACCGAATACTTATAAATTCTTTAAAATCTTTTGGATTTTGATGAATCTTAATTATGTTTTTTTGTTTATTGTAATTATTAATATTTATTGGAGATAAAGACAATGTGGCTGATAATGTATAGTCATTTATTAAAGAAAAAACATTAATATTTAGGAATTGATATGTAAACGTAAAATATCATTGTTGGGAAAATTAGACGTATTTTTTTCAATCAGAACATTAAGTTAAATTAATACAAAATGAAATTAAAAAAATGTATTAATTTTTTCATAATGCGTTAACAATTGATTTTGTATATGTTTTAATATTCGCCATTTTATGCTTAATTCATATTTAAGTACTTACTGTTTTAAGCTTGATTCATATTTTAGTACTAGCAGTTTTAAACTTGTTTCATATTTAAGAACTAGCTGTTTTAAGCTCATTTTGTATTTAAGTTTAAGCTATTTTTAGCTAGATTCGTATTTAAGTACTAGCTGCTTTAAGCTTGATTCGTTTTTCAGGACTAGCATTTTTAAGCTTAATTCACATTAAATTGTTAATACATATTTAATCACTAGCTATTTAAAGGTTAATTTCATGTATTACACTAGTCGTTTTGACTTTATTTCATATTTTGATACTAGCAGTTATAAGATTAATTAATCTTTTAGTGGGTACCAGTTTTTTTATGGTTTATTTGTATTTAATACTAGTACTTCAAAACTTAATTATTATTTCAACACTAGTCGGTTAAATGTAACTTCAAGTTCAATTACTAGCCGTTTTAAGATTAATTCATGTTTTTCAAAAGTAAAATTTGGTTTCATATTTTCGTTGAAGCCGTTTTACGGTTTTAGTAGTAACTATTTAAAGGTTGATCCATATTGTAGTAATAGCCGTTTTTACCTTAGTTCATATTTTAGCATGAGCCGTCAAAAGGTTAATTATCATTTTAGTACTAGCTGTTTTAAGATTTAAGACTAAGCTGACATGTTCCTACAATGTTGATTTTATAAACGTTTATATTAAGGCTTAATAAATTATATTACATAACATTTTGTGTATTCAATCATACGAAAAATCGTGATATCACGTAGTAGCGTACAAGTCAGTGAAAACGAGGTGCTAAATATTTTCTTTTCCATAAATCAATACAAATTAAAAACGCATGATATTCATGAAAAAGCCGAACGGTTTCGGCTGGTTCTTCTCACATATGTAAGAACGGAGGTACAAACAAAAACTAAATCACGTATATGTGGTAGAGAAACCTATTACCGATAGATCTTTGTGTATAATTTAACAAAAAATACATGTGATGACGACACATCACATGAACATCCAAATTTAGCTAGTTTTAGAACAGATTATAGTTTTTTTCTGATGTCAAAATGATGCATAGTATTCCACTACTACTAACATTACGTCACTTTTATGCTGGGGTTGGTAAAGATAATTGAACGCCACACTCATCCATCCTGAAATGTACTTTAAGCTTCCTCTACATTCCTACGAAAAACGATATATGGTATGCTCTGCGGTTACATAAAAGATATCGGATTCTGATTGATTCGGTCGTGTTAGTTATATTATCTCGTTCACATTTTCTAAATATACTATTTAAGCCATTATCTCGTCATTTATTCGCTCCTTATATCCAAACCACTTCATGGAGCCCTTTTAAATCGTTTTGACTTACCCTAACACAGTTTTGCATTTCTTTTTAATGTTTTCATTTTTAAATTGGTTATACTTAACTTTTTCACATATCTGTTGAAGGTATAGTATTTTAAAGGCGTTCACAGTGCTTTCCTCCTTATGCCAATCCCAGATTTCGCTTTCAAGCATCAGTATTTGGACTCCGTTATGTACTGCCAGTTTAGCTTGAAGTATACGATGGCCTTGCTTGTATTTTACATATTCGTTTACTGTAATATGTAAGAGTGTACTACTCTGTAAAAATGTATTTGTCTTAACATAATACAATCTGCAAAATTTACGTATCTTTGTAGTTGATTTTAGATTATGATGCAAATGTACATATTATTCAACGTGTAGCTAATATTATTTAATATAGATGAACAAAATCATTTTTACAAGGTGTTTCCTCAAACAAAATATAGAAAATACCACTTTTATATTAAATCCAACGTAATTATTTGAATATTATGTAAAAATCATGTTTTGTGTATCAAAATTTATGAGTTTTGAGATATTTGCTGTTTTGAAATAGCAAGTCATTTTTCTAGTAAAGAATAGTGAATCACCCAATTTTGAATATTCATCTTCCTACTTAGAAACAGTGTGAATCAATAATTCCTCAGATCCGCACGAATATCATGTTCCAAAACCAACAAAAATCACCTCATCCGCAGTAAAAAAAAAAACTGCACAATATATATAAAGATGTAGCGGTGATTAGATCAATTACCCTTTGTACAGATTCAAACACAAACACAAGACAAAGCTCATCTTGTACATGTGTACGTGTGTTTGATTGTGTTTGTCCTTTTAAGATCTTCAAAGGCACTCCGTCACCCGCTATTTGTGTCAATAGAGGCGACGAGATGTTTGACAAATGACGAAATGTGAAGAGGAACTCGGGAACTGTTAGAAGCGGAATCGCAGAATAGGATGACTTCTTTTGTCGTACAGAATAAAGGCGTATGTTCCACTTTTGGGCTAGTGATTGATGGTTTGCCGAAGGGGTCGATGAAACTTTCAAAGTCTGCGAATAAAATCTAAATACATGACATACGTACCTGCGTAGTTATGTAATTTTAAGTTTTTTTTTTAATTAAATACTTTTTACTTTTATTCATGGATAACTAAAATCGTAGCACCTATTTATATTTTTGACATATCAATATAGATGAAGAAGAATATAAAAATCTAGGTATCAACAGGGCTAATGACCTGTTACAGGTTGGTTAAGTAGTTACTTTTCACACGTGCAAAATTCATCACTCTACCCATGATTAATAACCACACCACTCAATTTTGGATATCCTATAAGGAGAGACCAGTCTGATGATGTCGGCAACGACGAAACCCGGTCGCTGGTCAAATAAAAATAAAGTGGAAAAGCTAAAAATGTTGGTTTTAATCTAATAATATATTAAAAATGCAATTCCATCACGAAGTGTCAGTGGATAATATAAATCTACTATAAGGAGCGTTTATTATTTTATAGTACACTGCACGTTTACTGACTAATATGTGAGCTGATGATTTTTTAAGTTGATGTAAAACAATAAAAAACATAATAAGGGAACAATCTAATTTCATAAAATTATGTAACCGATATTACAGAAGGTTTACAACATGTATGAATCAAATTAACGCTAAGCAATTTAAAATATTTAAAACAAATGTTTCCAAAACCAAATAATGATGGTCAATAAAACTAAACAATTGCCAGTTATGCCCTTCAACTAAAATATTACAATAGGAACAGGTGTAATAGAAAAGGTACACCTATATACATATCTGGGCTTTTTTTGCTTTACAACTGGTAGGATCATTCTCGAAAAATCAAATTAAGGGTGAAAATGCCGAGAAACAGCTTTTCCAATGTGTTCTTAGTAATAGTTTTACCGACTTAACCTAAATCTGTACATTAGAATAGTACGATGCATCAACTATTCTGAAGCTGAATTCTCACCAAAGGTACTGCAGTAAAAATTGTAAATTTCGGAATGTGTGCTATAGAGAGAGTATATATCGAAAATGTTTGGAAACAATTATAAGAAATTAATACCAAATAAAAACCCAAAGTGAATAGATTTGAAGAAATAGTGGTATTCACCAAGTAAAACGTCAATTCAAAATAAGTAGACATTACTTATAGTACTGCCTTCGTAGTGTAATGGTCAGTACGCTCGGCTGTCGTACTAGATTTCCTGAGATCGATTCTCAGAGGGTGGTCAAATAAATATAGGCGATTTTTTCACTATAATATTTATTTGATATTACCCTGGACTGGTGCCTGTAGCGGAGGGTTGATTACCTTTCCTTCATGTGTTAACGATCAAGATAACACTGCGTTTATATGATGCAATACCTTATGCACCACCCGGTGTGAATGAGGGTTTGAAGATGAAGAAGAACTTTTACAAAGTGACTGCCGAATCAATTGATGGAATTAGTAAATATTTTCAATGACGACTGTAATAGATTACTGTAAATTATCAACAAAAACAAAGAGATGCTTTTATTGGGAAATGAGTGACGTCGTTGATAATGAAAGCTTTGTAAGCATTGTATAGATGGCTTTACACGGATACCATATACAGAACTAACGTGTGTTAAGAAAACTGTTTTGTTCCCAAATCATATCATATAAGTATGATTTTCTATTGAAAGCCATTTCTAAACAGCGTTAAACCAAATCATCTGGTTTTCCCACCATCATAATGCAATTTCCTTTCTACTCTCGAGATGTTGGAAACATGTTGTAGTTTCGATATGCACGTAACAGTCGATACCCGAAATAATGTTCGACATGTTTCTCACGCGTAAAAAGATTGAGCAAGACTATTATTTTACCGAAAAGAACATGCCATGAATGAGAAGCGAGACAATGGCCATTTTGTCACCAGATAATGGCATACAACACCATTATTCCGTCTCGATTCTGTCAATAGATCCTGTGCATCACGATCTCACTAGGATGCTATTGAAGACGTGAACTCTGTCCCACATTAGCGCGTTTGTACTTTTTTCCTATTGAAACGATAAAAAAATAAACTTAGTAGTAATAACATAATATGAAATATTTAAACAGAATCATTCAAAATATTGTTTATAAATTGATTCAGCAGTCAATTTGTAGTAACATCTACAAATTTTTATTTTGAGTTTTACTTGGTGTATACCACTATTCCTTAAAATAATATCCGGTAACATCCTTTTTATACTCGTATGTTATGGAAATGCATACAATATAAGAGAATACGTACTTGTATATATAAAAGAATACACACATTTGAAATATGTGATCATGCCACGTTTACCTCAGTCTTCCTCTGATCCCATTGCCAACTGCATTCGCCTTATAAATTTGTTTTACTGTTCTTTCTTCACTCGTTCGTTAAAAATGTTCAAACCATCTCAACACAATTTTCTTTTTTTTTTATTATTTTTCCTCATTAAATATATGTAGGTAATGCTTATTCCAGCCTTCCATTATTTCTTTATTTTATCATCTATCTTACATTCTTCTGCCGCATATTTGATTCAGATATCGTTTTTCGACTGCATACAGTCTACTTTCATCCTTCTTTTGCCAACTCCATGCTTCACTGTTAAACATTATGGTTGGACCAGGACTCTATTGTGCACTGCCAGTTTAACTTTCGCTGATAGTGTTTTGTTTATATATATATATATATATATATATATATATATATATATATATATATATATATATATATATATATATATATATATATATATATATATATACACATATATATATATATATATATATATATATATATATATATATATATATATATATATATATATATATATATATATATATATATATATAAATATATATATGTATATATACATTAACACATATTATTGTTATAAAGAAATGTGTAGATGGAATTTTGATTACGATAACCAGGTGAATTGTTTTGCAAAACAAACTATTTCGTAAGAATGTGAAGACATGTTGCTCATTTTAAAATTGTTTTCTCGTTGTGATCAAATCAGAAATAACAATTCAGCCATACTATGTACTCAGTACCAGTTTCCATACCTACCTGTCAACTAGCAACTATTTCATACTGTCAGGGCTGTCAAAAACGAAATAAACATGATAATTAATACTTCTGATGCGTAATTTTTGTCCCAAAAAAAAATTAACGACCAATTGCTTGAAATAAAAACTTAAAAATTGTTATATCTTATTTCCCTTATACTGAAATATTGATTATTAAATATTTTTGCATTTAATTTAATAAATTTAATGTTATAAATTTGAGATTGGTAAATATTTTTTTCTTTTTATTCATAAACAACACGTTTTTCAATTATACTAATTTTCAGGTTAAAATCCGTTTCGCCGATGTCATTAAAAACATGCTTCAAATCGTTAAGACTATTTCAATTTTAATACAGACTAAAATATATATTCGTAGCACTAACTTTGTTATTTTCTATTTTACAATTAAAATGTAATTGTTTTCAAAATCACTATAAATATTTAATTATAACTTAATTATAATGTCTAACAGTTTCTAAGTTAACCGCTTCATTATCAAGACTGATTAATATAAATGAGTCTTGATAAAGAAGCGGTTAGCTTCGATACCAATAGACATTATAAATAAGATTAAATAAAATATTTATAGTGATTTTAAAACAAAGTTTCATTTTAATTATATTAATATAGACTGTTGACAATGTTGATAAATCAAATGTGATTCCTTTCAATATTTTTTAATTAATCACTAAAAAAACATAGACTTTTGGCTTCTGATATAATACGTGGAAACTTTGATTGTATAAACATATTTTTTCATGCTTTAAAGGGCTTTGGTGATACCTGTTTCACCTTGCGTTGGTATTATCAATGTCAATATTTGTATAAATAATCAAAATTTAGTAAATCATAAATCGTGTTTTGCTTAATATGTTTTTAAAAATTAATATAAAATATTTGTGTTCTTACTACAAACTCGATAACTTATTTTTCATACTGTTTTTTACTAAGCCCAAAAAATATTGTGATATGTGAAGGAGGCGAGAAGTGTATGTAAGGACAGAAGAGTATGGCGTTTCATCCTTTTTGCCTACCCCTCCAGGAAAACGGCGTGATAATAATAGTATTAGTAGTATTATATTTACAAATATTTTAATTTAATTACTTTTGAAAACATTTTGATGACCCTATCTTTGTAGAAACGACAAAAAGTTGTAACAATACAAAATCTGCAAATAATGCTGCTTAATGACGAGTACAGAGTTATACGGACAGTAACAATATTATTGTGAAATTGTTTGGCCACATTGTCATCGTTAATTTAATAGCTCCTATGTGCGGTCAACAGTTAGCAAGTATAATGGGAAATACTCGTAGAAATCGAACGGAAAAACCGTTCTTCAGTGTACCTGGATTCCATGAATCATTACTATTTTACCCACTTCAATTTACATACTCGTTTTATGGTCCCGCGAGATGAAGAGCGCCCGGAGAATGACCCATTGTTGTCAATTGAGCAAATACAACCTCAAAATTATGTCCAATCAATTAAAACTTGACAGGTTCAAAAAATGTTTATTTTAATTCAACGCAGACAGTCCGCCTCCGTAGTGTAATGGTCAGCACGCTCGGCTACGGTTCTGGAGGTCCCGGGTTCGATTCCCAGGGGGGGGTCAAATAAATACAAGTGATTTTTTCACTCTAATATTTATTCAATATTAGCCTGGACTGGTATCTGAAGCGGAGGGCTGATCACCTTTCCTTCGTGTGTTAACGATCAAGATAACACTGTGTTTATATAATGCATTTTCTATGCACCATTGGAGTGCGGATAAGGGTTTGAATTGAAAAATTGAGTTAATTCAACGCGACAACAGTTGGAAACATATTGTCAATTATCGATTTCGTTGGATTTGGAATGTTTGTTTACTAGGGATGGAAATATTTATAGAAAACAGGGTGAATGGTGCTATTAAAACGGTGATAGAAAATAAAAGCCTGCTTTACGGTGTTGGAAAATAATGCAGAATGCATTGAGACACGTGTCCCAATAGATTTTTAGGTAAAGTGTATTTACCATGTTAACATAATTAAAAATGGATAGATATTACTACAATGTGACTACTGCATCAATTAATGAAATAAAAACATTAACGAAATCTAATCTAGAGTTGCGTAAAATGGAGTCATAATATAGGAAAGCAACATAGAGTAGGCAAAAGAAGGATACAAGTATGCAATCTCTCAGACGGATATGCTGTCTAATGCAAGTTGAGATAAGCATTTCCGATCAAACTCAATATTTGTTAGTGAAGCGTTGTGACAAAATTCCAAAGCAATCTACGAAATAAAATTCTAAGCAAACAAACATTTTCTCCTTTATTTGTTTATTTAGAATATTTCTAACACTATTCTTATCATTCGTCGTTCACGTTATGTGATACTGATTTCAATTGGTATTACACAAAGAGAACGATGAATAGATTTATAGATTTATATTATCCACTGACACTTCGTGATGGAATTGCATTTTTAATTTATTATTAGATTAAAACCAATATTTTTAGCTTTTCCACTTTTTTATTTGACCAGCGACCGGGTTTCGTCGTTACCAACATCATCAGACCAGTCTGATGATGTCGGTAACGACGAAACCCGGTCGCTGGTCAAATAAAAATAAAGTGGAAAAACTAAAAATATTGGTTTCAATCTGATAACATATTAGAACGATGAATGATAACGACAGTATTATATTACCATACTGCAAAGTTAACAATGCTTTTAAGATACAAAATAAAGACAACATTTCAAAATATATTAATATTATTTCTTACATCGGACACTGGATTATTCACCCTACGGATGAGATATCAATTTTAAAGGCATTCCAACTTGATATGAAACATGTATCATTCTTCACTCTTTTAATGAAAGAAGATGAAAGTCTCAGCATCCCAGGGCTTATAACAAGGAAATACAAGAAGGAAATATAACAAGCATGTTTCATATTGTTGTGATTCTCACGTTGAGACACCTTTAAAAAAACATTTCAAATCGGTGAACGAAAATTTCACGATGGAATTTAATTAGATAAATTTCTCAAATGACATAGTTTATACCGATAAGCCTTTTTCCTTGTATGTTCACGAATCGTTAGTTAACACACTGACCGTTTATTTGGAGTATAAGAGAGATACCCTTCGTAAGTTGGGTAATTTTCTGAATACATCTCACATGGTCAACAAACACACAATTCCAGTTGTTTTTCTTGACTGTTCTTGTTAAAGCGGTTATGTTTTGTGACGCAATACATAAAGAGCTTAGACAGGTAACTGCAAGGTGTCACATAAATACCACACCATTTCGTATATTTCAAAGGGTATTTTACTTGTACTTTGATAAGATACAATTGACTTCTAAAACTTTATCCTAGAATACTGCACTATCGTAAAAAATGCGAAGGCATAATGACGATTACTTGAAAAATCATTCCTTGAAATTCCTTCACAGTACCTTCCTTAAGTACCCACATTTACATTTCTGACATCCCAACATAAATGAAGAAGATTATGTTAGACTGGGCATTTGCAGGACTTTCGACGTGTCATACATCTTGGAGTAGGAGTCAATATAGGAAAAAGAAGCAGAGGACGACCGAGGAAAACTTGGCACAATCAGGTATGTCAAATACTTGAAAGCGGCCGGGTCAGGAGTCGTAATAATCGTCGGGTATGTATGAGGAGATGCATGAATGTAGAAGAGGCAAAGAATGTTTGCAAAGACAGAGTGGTGTGGCGTTCGATTCTCTCTGCCTACCCATGCGGGGAAGCGGCGTGATGGTTAGTTAGTTAGTTAGTTAGGAGTCAATATATCAAGGAGTTCCAAAAAAATACTAGTGTGGTTGTCGATCATACGTAGAATTCGGGAATGTAACACGTGTGTAAAGAGTGATCACTTAACAAGCCTATGATATATTATTAGCACCGTTAATTACCCAGACTTAATATGGAATATTACCCAAATATTAATATGGAATTTTCTTCTTCATCTATGTTGAGATGTCAAAAATGGAAAACCTTAATTTGTGTACGAAATATCTTATCTAAGTATTTGGACGTATTCAAAATTATTTTTATTATTTTTATTCGGATAAAGGAAAGTTTTTTAGAGCCACCTAGTATCTGAGACGTGTCATTAGAGAAAGAAATTCTAGACCAATCGCTGGAATGGAATGGGTAGTGGGTGTCACAATTCAAGCGTTCGTCAAACGTCTCGAGTGATTTAATGAATGGTGTTGTGTGGTTATAGAAACGACGGGAAAAATCCGGTAAAAAAAAACTCCACGTCAGGTGTCAAAATACCGGCCTAGATACTTACACAATCTAATCCGTTTAGATGATATTAATTAACTAAAAGTCAAACTATGGGACGTGGTGGGCAATGAAATACAATGGTGTATTTCAAATGATGACTCAAAACAATCTATTATGAATTTTTAATATTTATTTATTTTTATTTTTATTTGGGTTATCAACAGCAACATGTGTAAATCAAAACATTAAAAGATATACATTTGCAAGCCAATTATAGTTAGCCAGAGAAACATAAAGATTAGTACAAAATATTTAGAGTAGATCTAGCGAATGAACACGTATTTATGAGAGAAAATGTGCATTTGTGAAGTGTGTGTGTGTGTGCTGTTGATTCTCGTAGGAACATACATACAATTCAGAGAAGCATAGTTTTTAAAGATCCTGAGAGGACTCAAAACAATCTGTTATGCATTTTAAATAAAAAAAAATAAAAAATAAATTAAAAAATATATATATATATATATATATAATATATATATATATATATATATATATATATATATATATATATATATATATATATATATATATATATATATATATATATATACATATAAATATATATATATATATATATATATATATATATATATATATATATATATATATATATATATATATATATATATATATATATATATATATATGGGTAAACGATTGCAACATGTGTAAATCAAAACATTTAAAGATATACATTAAACAAGCCAATTACAATTAGCCACAGAAACAACAATCTTCTTCATGTTAAGATGTCAAAAAATCATGTTAAAAATAGCTCTTCATTGGAGATAATTCAGATTTGTGAACAAGTATTTGGACACACTAAAAATGTGGTAAACAAATTAACTGGTCAAATTAAAAGCTTAACTTAAATTGAAAATTACGTTTTCAGGCGATTCTCAAGTATGTGAATTTAATCCAGGATTCGGACCTCACATACAAATGGAATGGGTCTCTGATATATAATCATAATATATTATATAATTTAAAAAAAAGTGATTTCAATCATAGATGGTGCCGAGAACTAGCTTGTGAAAGAAGGTGTCAAATAAAGCATAAATGTAGCTTCCGAAATTTGTGTAGTATGGTTGTCAATCATGGGTAGAATGGTAAATGTTACAAGAGTATAAAGTGATCACTTCAATTAGCATTTGACATCTCGTAAACCCTGTAAATACATTGATATTCTTCTGCGCCTTTGTTGAGATATAAAAAAATACTAATAAGTGGACCAAACCCAGATTTGTGAACAATAATTTTGACATACTCAAAAGCTGTTTATTTATTCAATTTAATATTTTTCCAAAAGCACTGATAAACATATCAGAACTTGGACAGCGAGGTCAAAACTGAACATTATTTTTTATGAACAAAATAAGATATTATCTTTTTTAATAAAAACGTATTCGGCAATCCACACAGCACAATGTAAGATAAAACGTTATTGATAATCAAGCTGATGTTTTATATTGACCATTGCTACCCAATACAATGAAACTGTTTTTTAAAAGTCATTGCTTCTATCAGTACTCGAAAAAAAGTAACACGTTTAGTGCCGACATTAAAAAATAAAAAATATGTTTTAATCATACTGGTTTCTTTATCCCTGACTTCATATTTTTTCACGGTTCGTATAAATTATAAATGACCAGTTTCTTAATAATTCTACTTCCATAGTCGTAAGTTATTCAAACTAGGAACAATATAAACCAAAGGCAAAATAAAGGAATGGGTAAATGATCAATTAATATTGTTTTATTTTCGTTTTTCCGTATATATTTAAGAAGAAAAAAACCGTATGTGAAAAGAATTCCACTGATAAGACACAAAAAGATGAAAAAAGATGAAAAATCCACTTGATGATACGTTTGGTAAGCTTTGAACATAATGAGCAAGGTAAATATAATAAAAACTGCATCAGCTTTCTAAAAAAAGTGTTATGGTTAGTGCATTTGGGTTCAGTTCTTGCAGTTTAAGCTTCGATATTGAGGAGAAATACTTAATTTTATGATATTTCCCATTTTTAAATACTCCCTGGAATAGTACATAATTGGGGCAAAGGATTTATCACGTCCTAACTGTGTGTAATTTAAAATAAGGGTTGAAGAAAAAAGAAACTTAAGTTACGTATGCTAGTACGAGTATTCATCTTCTAGTGGAACGGAAGGTCTGCTGACGACAGTTAACAGTCCGGATTCTCCTAAGGAGTTTTACGTGGTTTCCTCCAAGCAATGAGAAAAAGCTGAGAAGTTTCTGATTGGCATACACTAGATTATCCCTCCTGTTCCCAACACATATTTAAATAAAACATGTTTATTTAGTTAGAAGAAATAAAATTCCACTTAATAATCTATAAAAATTAATAATAAATGCAATTTTCATGTTTTGAATATTGAAAGCATTAACTTTTTGGATCATATTGATATATTATATCGAGAAATAAAAATACTTTGTGTTCTGATCCACTCACATTTTTATTAACCAACTAGTTTCGGCAACAACCTGTTGCCCTTTAGCTTGCTAGTGTATGCAATTTTCATCTTTAAAAAAATATATAAATCCCCGTGTGCAGTAGCTGTGAAGATATGAAAAATGATACATGATGGTAAAATAATTTATTTGTATTAGGGGGACTTCCCAAAAATAACACATCAAAACCATAACAGATTACTTTACGTCTGGGCCTAAATGAGTTTAAACGTGTTAACTGCTACTTACTGGCAGCATTGGTCATTAGGAGACAATTGAGAACCATTTATCTACATGTGATGATTTAATCAGTTTTAGTTATTCAACGCCTTCAGTCCCATTGACACCTTTTAGAGGCACCATTATAAAGGCAAATTTAATTCAAGTATGCAATTATAAAAGTACAGTTAAAAACATAAATCTCAAAAAGAAAACATCTACATTTTTTGTTATTATTGCAAAACAATTATCTTTTATACAATTCAATGTAATTTTTCACAATATTAGAATATACTCTTTCTTCTTATACAATATCATACGAGTACGAATCAATTCATGGTTTGTATGACCAATTTGCACAATTCTGTATGACTATTGTATTTAACTCAGAGTCAGTGCCGGACATAGCAGAGTCACTGTCCCAAGCACCCAGGCACTTATTAACAAGGGAGAGAAGAATAGTATGGAAGTTTTAATTTTCAGATATCGCAGTCGTACAGAAGAATGCGACCAACTAACAAAACGTTAAATGTTCAGGAGGGCCATTTAAGTCACTTTTGCTTGGTAAGAAAATTAACATCAATGCAGTTAGTCATTTTTAACGAGTCAATATATTATACTTCCAAGTTTAAAATCATTTTGGATTTTTTAAAGGATATTTGGGTTTAAGCTAGTAAGATATCAAATAGTCGATGATCGCGTTTTTGTAAAAAATGCACTTGGCCACTTTCTCCTGTATGATTACGATATGTACGAGTATATAGGTATGTATATACCTGCACTTTTTTTGCAAGTGATGGGGTGCAGGTTTTTTTCATCAATGGCTGACAGAAATTGCTGATATCAAAAGAGTATTTATCTGAGAGTCATAAATATAATAATATTGGTGGTCCATTTTTATTAAATACTACCCCAAAGGCGCTGTTCTGCGATATAACGACATACGTACAAGTCCCTTAAATGTAAACATGTCATTTGTTATAGATTTATGCCACTACTGAAAATCTTTGAAAATATATAGTACATGTGACAACTTCTGAAAATTTTTCACAAAACAAGTTGTAAGAAAAGAAGAAGATTTCTGAAAAGTGAATGGAAAATAAATTGGTCAAATGTCAATTTTTTTGTCTGTAATAAACCCTGTTTAAAAAATCTAAATTAACATTTGCAAACCAAAAATATGAAAAAAATTACAATTGACACTAACCTAACTAATTACCACTAAGAACTTGATTTTTCAAAGATTATTTAAATGAAAAAAAAAATGTTTTGTTGTATTTTTTGATCCAATGTTTTTAATGATATTTTTTACTATTTTAAAATTAAACTTGAAAATTAAAAAATTATATTTAGTACCCATATTATGGTGAACTGCATTTTACATAATTAAGCTGCAACTATGTTTAGAGCTTTTACCAAATTTATTTTATTTAACCAGTGACCGGATTTCATCGTTACCGACATCACAACACTGGTCATATAAAGAAAATAGATTTAATTTTAAAGAATGAGTCAAAGGTCTTGAATGTGTTTAAAATCAGGCATACGCACTGGTTGATATATTAATATTTTTTTAATAATTGAAATAAAACCGGTTACATTATTTTAGGTCTTAATGTGTATAATACATACGAAGATCTTGCGCAAGGTGGAATACATAGCTAATCAACGGTAGTGAATTGAAAAAGCGATAAAAATAATTAGGCCTTCCTAGACGGCAAGTGCGTTTAAAATAACAAACAAGTTACATATTATTATACCGGTGAAATTTTAATTAAGTTCTTAAAAATATTTAAGTTATGTTTTTTATCAACTTTCTTCGTCTAGACATCCAATTAATTATTAATAACTTTAGCTTCAAAGTAATATTTAATCAAATTTTAAGATAATTAGAAAAAAATATTGATTAAAGTGTCAAAGTATGGACATCAAAACTGTTGAAAATAAAAATTATGTAGACATTCAAAATTGTGAACAGAATGAAAGAAGTAGATCTACCCAAAAATAATTCAACACTTTATCAAAAAACCTTTTTCTTGTGCAACTTATTAATCTTCTATTACTTATACTTTTAATACTTTTATATAACTGAAATGTGATATTTTATGGGGATTGACAGTTTTAATGAAAAATATCAAAATGTATAAATTTCAAGCTTTGGTTGAGGGCCAAAAGTGGTATAGAATAATTTAAAAAATAGTTTTTACTTCAAATACGATTCAAAATTCAACTTTTTATACCCATTTTTCTTTGGTATATATATATTTTTTTAAATCATACACAACGGCCTACTTCAAAAACATGTTAAATTAGTTCCTTAATATCCATCACAAAGCATTGGATGTGGCAGAACTTTCTTTATCCTTATCGAATAACCTAAGCATCTAGACCAAAACTGAATTATTTGTTAAAACTGTCATCAATAAATTCGTCAACGGTTTTATGGTAAAATTTAACCCTTTTTAATTTACGTTTTACTTGGTAAATACCATTTTCTTCTTAAAATTTATTGTGACACGTGTTTCAACGCATTTCATGTCATTTTCAAACACCGTATGACAGTGTTTACAATTTAAAGATATTGCGTATTAATAATAGATACTAAGTTAAACTAAAAATAATAGAATTTAGTAAAGCTTTAGAAAAGAAAGACTACGTTACATAAAATGAATTTTGAATGAAATTATTTAATGAAAATAGTATGATATCAAATGAAGCCAATAAATTTAACTAATTAAGTCTAATAAAAAAAATTATCACATCAGAAAACCATTATTAGTTTACGACTTACATATAATCAATCAAACCTTTTTATAGTATAAAAATACTATAAATCACATTCCTAATTGCACATATTAAATAAAATATAATTAATACTACTGGAGAGATAGTGTTAACTGGGTCAGTGCGGATTTAATTTGAATAAACCAAAACCAAAAAAAGATATGGCTAATGATTCTAGCTGAAGTTATTTTGAGACGATATTATGTAAGTTAATTATCATTGAAATATTCGAATGACTATTAATTGGCTGTATGTAAAACCGTATCGAAATATATTTTTTAAACATGTTAATCTCGCGTTTTTTTAACGGCCTCTTCAATGAAGGTTGACGTGAACTGATTTAATACGAATAGTAAATAATCCTCCACGTCAGTTTAGTGAAATGCTTTAAGAGGATATTCGCTAACACAGAATTCATTAACATATTCAATGTAAAAATAAAACACTGTTTTTTCGAGTCAACTTGATTGTATATATTTTTAAAAAAGCATTGTTAACATTGTGGTATGGTAATATAACACTCTCCATATCATTACATTTCAAAATTTTATTTTTGTATAAATGTCAGACAGTAACAATTTCACTTTTATGACCTGATGATAGGATGATTATTTTGAAACTGGTAGTAACAAATTATTGTATTTTAAAAGTTGTATTGCACAAAGTTAACGATGAATGATAAAGAGAGTGTAACTTAATTGTATTTTATTGTTAAAAAACACATGTATTTTTTTTTCGCGACGATTGTTTCGCATTGTTATATGGCATTTTAAACGAATGTTTCGACATTCGTTTACCATAACTAGGCAAAACAATTGTCAAAAATATTATTTTTATGTGTTACAATAAAATACAATTTAGTAGACTGAAAAAATTAGTATTTGTTTTTAACATTTAATGAGTAAATTAAAATGGAGTTGTACAAATTAAACGCTAAATATATTAATAAATACATAATTCATCGCACCAAAGACCACCAGAGAGGTCACATGGTTGTTCACGCCCGATGTTTTAAAGAATATGTATTGAATATTTTATTTTTTTTAGAATATATGAGAGAAAATTTTTTTTTTTTTTGAACTCCTTATATTTCAATTAACTCTTCTCTTCTCAAAACCGTATAAAAATTTTAAGGAAAAAATACTTTTTAATACAAAAACCATATTTTGAGAAAAGAAAACAAGAACGTAAAATTTTACCTGGATTTAGAGAAAATTAAGTTGCAATTTAAGGATTACTGGGCCTTTAAATACAAACAGCCTTTGATTATTAAAAGTTATATTTTATTTCATGAACGGACAAACAATTTCAATCAGTGTAAACGCAGCCCAATTTCTTACAATCAGCAAATTTTCCGGCGACAAGTAGAAATTTGCTATTACTCTATTTCCGGTACTTTCTCTATGCTTTAATGTATTTAAAAAAAATATTTTATATTTGACAGTTGGTTTTATTTATTTGACAAAATAAATGTAATTTATAATTTTTTCTTACAAATATTTCAAGATGAAAAAACTTTGTATTGACAAGGCAATCACTTTCTTGTATTACATTGTAGTTATCATGTTGTAGTAATTCATTTCATTTTAAGTTACCATAGTTAAGTAATATGTATATAAACTCAATAAGTACTTACATTGAAAAAAATTAAATGACCAACCATGAAATACGTGTTTTCAATATTTAAAATATTAATAATTTTAAGCATTTTATGTCTAAATAAATCTTTTAAAATTGTACTTAGAACAAGCATTTTTTGCAATAGCAAAGCAATACCAATGTGTTTTAAAAAAAAATATATTAGTATTTTTTTTTTAATACAAAATAATATTTTTTTAAAAACATTGTTAAATAGTGGAATTTACCAAGTAAAATTTGAATGTAAATAAAAAAAACATTTATTTTTAATTTAAAATCATTTCCTAAAATCTGTTGTAAGTAATACGTGTTTTGGCGCATCCCATATCATTTTCAAGTACCATATGACGCCAAATGCATCGAAATACGTGTCATAATAGATTTCTAGAAATTATAATATTTACCGAGTGAAATTAGAATTATAAATGGATATATATAACATATTTACCGCAAAGTGACTGCCAAATCAATAAATAAAATAGATTAAAAATGATAAAATCAATGTTTAACATAATTTGATTAAAAATGCCAAATCCATGCTTAAAATTGAGAAAAGCAATGAATCATAGGCATTTAAAAGACAAATGGCTAAATTGAGTTACGTATTTTGGCCGCTTTTACACAAAATACCTAATAATTAATTTATAATAACGAAAACGACAATATGTGTGTGTAATTTCCAATTTTTTATTAGTCAATGAGAAATCACTAAGCATGTACATATGTACGAACGTATGTGTATGGTAAAAACACTTGATACCGTTGATTAGCAGCCATAATTGCTAAGAATTATAATTCAACTGTTTGCGTCTTGCGATTACATACCTCCGAGCGACTGTTGGCCTCTTTTTCTTTAATACACTATCCATACATTACAGAAACCGAAGATTGTATAATTTAATTTATTGTTAATCGTATTCAATTCGGCTGAACTTAATAAATATATTTTCATCATCAAGTAATTGTGCGTTATGCATTGTGGTAGCCTTAAAGATTTACACGTAATAGAAATAAAAACGTACACACATAATTAATGAGTATAGATACAATTTTTATGACGCTGGCAAAATTAAATTAAAACGACAAAGATTTTTTTTAACCCTCCCTTCCCGGTGTTGTGTACCTTGTACGCATTGCTTCTAATAACCATCAATATCGCTATAAATATAATAAATACAAGGCTAAGATTTAAGGTTTTCCTTCATAACATATTTACGCATTGATTTAAAAAATTATATTAATAATAATCAGAATTTATCGGGTACATCGGAGGTAGTTTGTGAATATCGAAAACAAATTCGCGTATAAACAGCGCGTGAAGAGTGTAGGTACGCCATATTCGCATCTCACTCTTGCATACTTGCACTGTGCAAGCGTGAGAAGCTTAAGGCTCAAGACTTGTGTTTGATAAAAGGAATCAAATTGTGGCAGAAGGGGATCAATTAAGGAACTGCACCTTGACAGAATACATCAAACTTAAAAATATAATGTACCTATTCCCATTTTTTACAACCTATGTAAAATTCACTGTAGGTACTAGTTTTAAGACATACATACAACAGTTTTAAATATGATGTTATTATTATTGAAGCAATTTTTTGTTTATAGTAGGCAATATTATACAAGTATCTTAAGAAATAATCACATGCTAATAATATGGGTTTTTAACATGCTAACATATTTTTTTCTTATCATTTAAATTTTGTTTAAAATTTGTTTAAAATTGCGCCTAATAAATATGCGGACTTATTATGACACCGTTTATAGTTTATCTCTAAATAATATTTTCCTTTATTTTTAATGCATTTACGCAACATCAACCTGTTAATATTTTGTTAATATAATATATTATTTTTCGGGTTGAGGTCATACATATTTTTTTATTCTTCGCCTACTTATTGACGATTCAAATCCTTTTGCATTGTCCAATACCAGGGTATCATGATTTGAATGGATAATGGATATTAACTATGTAAGATAACAATTTGAAGATATGAGAAAATTTCGGAATTTTACTGAATAAATTTTGTTTATTAAAAGCATTTTGTGTAATACCACTTTTTTATAAATTTAATAAACCGGTAGTCAAGAAGAAGCGTTTTCAGTAGTATTACACAAAATGAACGATGAATGATATGGAAAGTATTATATTCCCATACCACAATGCGATGCTTGGTTTTTTAACAATATATCATAAAAGAGTATATAATATTTTTTTTCGTTTCTAATAATTAAGTTATCATGAAAAATACGATAATTATGAGCAACGTTATACTGAAGATAAATAAATAATGCCAAAATACGATAATCTATTTTTATTTCAAGAGTCTGATAATGCACTATCAAGGGAAAACAGCTGTTCCATAAATAAAATGCTACTTTAACTTCATCCAATGGTGCATAGAGCACTGCATCAAATCATAATGTTAATTTGGTTGTTTATAATGCAAATTATGTAAAAATTACGATGTTTAATAAAATAAATTTAAAATATAACGAGAATGTGGAAATCTTCATTAAATTAACAATTATATTATTTCGAGAAATAAAAATACTTTGTGTTCTGATCCACTCACATTTTTATTAACCAACTAGTTTCGGCAACAACCTGTTGCCCTCTTCAGGGTTTCATTTATTACTGAAGAGGGCAACAGGTTGTTGCCGAAACTAGTTGGTTAATAAAAATGTGAGTGGATCAGAACACAAAGTATTTTTATTTCTCGAAATAATATATCAATATGATCCACAAAGTTAATGCTTTCAATATTCAAAACAAATTAACAATTCAATACTGTATTCTCCTTATCTCTTGTTACTCTTATATGAGTTCAAATAAGATTTATCCAAGTTATGTGTTGTACTTTTCAGTATACTAATAATACCTGTTTCACACTTGGATCAAAATTTTATCATGTATGTATTCTCTATTGCAATAATATATCGTTTTTTTGTTTTTGCTTTTTTTGTATCGTGTGGCGTAAGAATAGAAGAGCGTTGATTCTACTTTCACGATTATATATAAGTAATGTAGCTTCCTTTCTCTAAGCCGGTATTTCGTTCTTGTTGCGTAACGCTGAAGATGTTCATGGGAACGTAGAACATATTCACTTAGTTGATGGATGCCTATTGACAACGCCATATTAAATCTGAATAATGCTGATATTTAGAGATCGTAAATTCACATATATTACGTTCAATTGCGCACATTTTGGTCTAATCGCTTATATCATTTTAACTAACTAACTAACTTCTAAATTGATATAAAACTCGTATATTTCATAAATATGTTTAATAAAACGTCACAGTATTTTTTGACATCTCAACATAGATGAAGAAGAATTTGGACGTCTAGGTATTTACAGGACTTACGACCGTCATAGGCTGGTAAAGTGATCACTTTACACACGTCCAACATGCACCATTCTACCCATGATTGACAACCACAACTAACTGACTACTTAACCATCACGCCACTTCCCCGCAGGGGTAGGCAGAGAGAATAGAACGCCACACCATTCTTTCCTTGCAAACATTCCTCGCCTCTTCCACGTTCATGCATCTCCTCATACACACCCGCCGATTGTTTCGACTACTAACCTGACCGCTTTCAAGTGTTTGGCATACCTGATCGTTCTGAGTTTTTCTCGGTCTTCCTCTGCTCCTTTTTCCAATTACATTCGCCTCATAAATTTGTTTTACCGTTCTTTCCTCACTCGTTCGTTCTACATGTCCAAACCATCTCAACACACCTTTCTTAATTTTATCGATAATGCTTATCTCAGCTTTACATTCCTTTTAATCATAATATAATTTTAAAAGCTTCTAAATTGATATATAACTCTACGTATATTACATAAATATGATTAATAAAACGTCACAGTCTTTTTTGACATCTCAACATAGATGAAGAAGAATTTGGACGTCTAGGTATTTACAGGGCTTACGACTGTCATAGGCTGGTAAAGTGATCACTTTACACACGTCCAACATGCACCATTCTACCCATGATTGACAACCACACTATTAATTTTTTAATATTAACTCCTACATATATGTATCATTAATCTAATGACACTGTACAAATCAGTTCACAAGAGCTAAAAACAAATAAAAATGGTCTCTGCTTAATAAAAGCTTTCTCATTCTAACATAGATGGCTCTTTAAATTTTTAAAAATCTAATATGTGCGTGTTTTGAAGCATTTAGTATCATGATGCGGAATGCATCGAAACACGTGTCACAATGTATTTAAGAAAAATTGGTAATCACCGAGGGTCATAAGCCCTGTAAATAGCCAGATTTCTGTATTCTTCTTCATCTTTTTTGAGGTGTCAAAAATGTAAAAATAACTCCTAAAGTGGAGATAATCCAGATTTGAGAACAAGTATTTGGAAACACTCAAAATGTTGTGAATGTTATTTTATTGTTAATATATACATCGATTTGTTTGTTATTTTTTTACTGAATTCATATCATTCCCTCCAGAAATTATTTTTTTAATTAATTCTTGACTTATAATATTTAAAGTAATAAAAGAAGAAACCAGTTTTTGAAATACCACTATTATTTTAAAATTTAATAACAATACAATTATTCCAAATTAATTATGACTCGAAGACTTTTCTCAACTTACGAACGCTAAATCTAGCAAAAAATATATGTAAAAATAATATTATAAATATAATTGAAAAAGAATACGGAAGTCTAGGCATTTACAAGGCTTACGACCGTCAAAGGTTTGGTTACGTGATCACTTTACACACGTGTAACACGTGCACAAATTCAACCCATGATTGCACCACACTATTTTTTTTTATTTTGAGTAATTTTAATACATTCAATAGATGGTGCTGCCATTGCAGACGAAAAGGCAGTTATATAAAATATGTATTACCTTTCACAGAAATATAAAAACAATCGTGTATATTAATGCCAAGTTGTGTCAAATTTTTAAATCAATCGGTGAATTACATTAGGATACATACAATTTTTAACAGAAAATAAGGTTTTTACTAAGATATTTCTTTCAATCATATTAAAATTTGAGTTTTTGGTTTGTTGATAATATTCTTCCTTCTTCGACTTTCGTCCATATTCAATTTACGAACAAACCACTTAAAATATTCGCAAGTCGGGGTTTTCTCATATTCCTTGATTGTCAGTCGTTAAAATTCCGATTTAAATGCAATTAAATTTTATATTAATTTTATACTGACGTAAACACGATTGTGATTCAAATTATATTAAGCTTAATATTATATATACCGATTGTTTTGTAGCGGTGTCTGATATAATATAATATTTAAGCATGTTATTTATGCAGTAACGTGTTATAATAACGACAGTTCCAAAATATTCAACACCAGCTAATAATACGGTCCTCTTATTATTGTTTTACGACCAATCATAAATGTTCCCTCCAAAGTAAAACAAGGTGTTTAAAAAACAATTTGACAATGTTCAAGAATAATTCTATGCCAAGCCATTTGAATTGAATATCTGCATGAGAATCTTTGATTTTATTTCTGATAGAAAAGCAACGGTTGTTTTTGAAAACGTACTAATATATTTTATTTTTTCGGGAATTGTACAGCTTAACATCAAAAAAATCAGTAATAAAAAAGTTACATTAACAACAATAAACATAACATTACATTAACAAAAATAGTAACATTTATAATATTAAAGCCAATTAAACAATTAAAAATATAATTGCTATTAAAACATTAAGAGATAAAAAAAAGAAAAAAAAGTGAAGAGTGGGAGCGTGTGTGTGAGATATAATGTAAATGATTTTTTTATGAATTGTTTCGGACTGCGTACATATGGAAAGCAATATTTTTACAATAATATTCTTAAATAAACCTCTCTGATAAACGAAGCGAGTAATTTTCCATGTACTGTTGATTTCACAATTTTTCGGGCGCATGAATAGAAATGATAAAGATGTTTTGCTGATGGAGAGATTGATGGAAGCATCTGTGGCTTCCGAAACCAGCTGTTTAAATATAATACTTAAGTGGTAAAAAGGTGTTTTATTTTTAATTTTATCATGTCTTATCACAAAATGATGCCGAAACAATAAATAGGAGTTAGTTAGTTTAATTACTCAGCTAGATCCGATTCCAACCTGGCGTTGGCTGGTACACAGACGCCTCCACAACCCCGACTAGTACAGCAGACAGACACAGAACAGTGCCAGGGAATTTAAAGAAAATGCTCCAACCATTATTCATCGATTTATTATGAGTAATGCGTGACTTTTTTCTTCTCACATGTAGACATTATTTTTAATGTTTACATGCTGAAACATTTCACACGCCGAATTCATTATTCCGGTACGCCACAAAGCATTTGACCGTTCCATATCCAAATTGCGTTGAGTTAATTACACACATTATTTTTCCGTGTAATAGTTTTGGACCATCCTGTACGTGATTCTGTGGCGCACACGAATTCCGTATTTGAAAACTTTTAATCCCAATCTCGACAACAACAGGTGCGCGAGTTTTGAGGAAGCTAAAATGTTGTTAACGAAAAGTTCGTACGTCGGTAATACTCAAATGAGGACATACTCAATAATTATGCACTTTTTCATGCAAAAAGTGATATTTTAAGTTTTTAATTTTCAAAATATAAAAAAAAAAACATTAATTGATTCGGCAGTCACTTTGTGGTAAAATCTATCCATTTTTAATTAATGTTTTTCTTAGTAAATATCACTATATCTTAAAATCTACTGTGACACGTGTTTTGATGCATTCCGCATCTGCATACGGTGTTTGAAAATGATGCGGAATGCATCGAAACACATGTCACAGTAGATTTTAAGAAATAGTGGTATTTACTAAGTAAAACATTAATTAAAAATTATGCACCTTCTCTAATACCTTTTAAGAAACGTCTAAGACATTTCTATTTATCATTAGAATGCTAACTGTCCATCAAACCTCCTTCCTTAGTTTTCTCTCTACCTCCTTCCCTTTAGGGGTTTACTCCTGTTTTCCTATGCCCTCCTTATAATCACCTTTTGAAGTTTATGTTTTTTTAAATATTTATTTGTGATTCATGTTTGTTTAAATGTTCAAGTACTATTCACCCTCTGATTGCAAACAGCTATATATGGTATCAAACGTTTTGATCAATATCACTAGTCTGTTTTTTAGTTGGTAAAAATAATTTTTGTTTTTTAGCAATGATCCCGCCAATGTATTATTATTTTTTTTACTCACAAAGCTTACAAAAATGTTTAATCCCAATCTCGAAAACAAAAGATGCGCTTGTATTGAGGAAGCTAAAATGTTGTAAACGAAAAGTTCGTACGGCGGTAATACTCAAACGAGGATATACTCAATAATTACCGATTTGTCACTTTCTTTTTATTACGCAAATTGTATGTATCTTCTTTTATTTATTTGACTATCACTCTAGGGATCAGTGCAAAGGCACCGTGGTATATCGGGTAGACATATATTCTGAAACTGGCGTTGCGGGTTCGTTTCCCGCATATTGCAAAATGAATTAAGTTATTCCTTAAAAGAGTACAATTTGTTCAAAACGTTTTAATTGTTTAACATAAATTCTGAAATTCATAAAATTACTTTTAAAACAGGTTTTTTGATGACGTTTTGTTTTTTTTATCAAACAGAAGTGTATGTATGAAAAATGTAGGATGGTGATATTAGGAAGGATGCAAAACTGAGATGAATATTGTGGACAAAATTAAGAAAGATGAAGCACAAATGTGGAGAAGGCGAAGATTGTTTTCAAAAACATTGCTATGGCGTTTTGTAAGTTAAATTTGAATGTTTGAAATTGTGTATTTTTCTGACGGTAGTCGAATATAAAAAATACTACTTTTTTCATCCCACCATACGTGTAGATGTCTCCAGTAAAGTATAATGAAGTCAAGCACTGTGTTTTGAGCTAGATTAATATATCTAGAAGTTTCAAGAATTTGAAAATGATCACTTAAACCAGCCTATGATGGTCGCAACCCCTGTAAATGCCCAGACTTCTTCCATGTTCTTCATCTTTGTTGAGATGTTAAAAAGTAATGTAAAAAATAACTCCTTATTAGAGATAATCCAGATTTGTGAATAAGTATTAAGATCCACTTAACGTGTTGTTAAAAACTATTTTAAGCTCTTTTTTACTTGGAACCTTGTTGCTCTCAGGCAGACTAGTCTCGTCCATCCGGGGTCGTAGATATTGGCCGTATTAGATAGAACGATTATTAACTGTGGTAGTGTGATGGTAATTGCAGCCTCAGAAATGCAAAGTAATAGCCAATAGTAACACTGTTATTTCCGAAAATAATTGCCCATTATTACAAAACGTGGCCCTATGAACCGAACAGAGGGCCATTCAAATTCAAACGGCAGATTTTTTTTCAATAATTAATTAATAATTCAGCTTAGTGTGTTTTAATTTTTGTTCATATATCTGTAGTTTCATTATTTTATATGGAGAATACTATGGAAGTCTGGGCATTTGCAGGGATTACGTCCATCATAGGCTTCTTTAAATGATCACTTTACACACGCGTTACATTCACCAATTCTACCTATGATTACTCCCATATAGATGGCAATTATAAAATGTGTTGCCGAAACTTCGTTCCATATTTTTCCCTTGACTTCTTTTTAATACCCAATAGTACATCGTGTCGCATCGTAACATTGCATCGATTCGATGCTTAGCTAACTTAGGAGCAAAATATTAAAAATATATAAAACTTATATGGGGCCCACCACGACATATCGGATCGAATATAGAGTGGATACCGCAGTAACAAAAAAACGCGCCAATAGTGTCAAAAATGAAGACTTAAAAAAGCATATCTGGCAAGAATCTACGAGGTAATAATGTGAGATCAAAGATGTTGTTAGGTTAAGAAGGTAACTAAGAAGACAATGGTTTGCGCATATAAGGAGAATGGAACCATCCACACTCCCTCACCTTGCACTGCACGTCTAACCCCATGGAAAACGACTCCTAGACAGACCACCATAGAGATGAATTGATTAACTAACGACGGATTGACAAAACTAGCCAAGGAGAAGGATAAAAAGAGTTTTGGTATTATTCGTCAAAACGAGATTTTTTTATAAACTTAAGTTTATCAAAAAAAAACACAAATCATTTTTTCAGAAGAAAAATTATCTTAGATTTTATTCATTATATTCCAAACAATCTAATTTTATTAAATAGCCACCATTTTACTTAATTTTAAACTGTACCATTGATTGATAAATATTTAGATATTTTTAAAAATAGCATACCTTATTTGTGACTGATCTCTAATTGCTTTTAATACCTTAATATCACGCAAAAATAAGGAAATATGAATGTCTTTTTTATGATTTATAATTACATACAATCTTTATGTTAATATAAGTTTTATAAATAACGTTCTTCCAATTTCAATAACCTGTTTCGAGAAATACTCTTACTTCTATGTTTAAATTGAAACTTTAATTTATACTTGATTTCGGATGTGTGTTATTAAACACCGGATAGAAAATACGTGAAAAAATAGACTCATCTCTCTTTGAAAATATTTTCATTTTGAATTATAACACTTTTTTAAATTGACTTTTTGATTCGGAGTTTTCTATAAGACAGCACGCTGTGATTTTAACTATTGTACCACATGATTTTTTTAGATGAATGGGTAACTAACTATGTTGTATGAATTATTTTATGAATTCCATTTCCTGCGTTCATATTAATGGAAAGGTGATTAAAATACATAAAGGTGAATGGTAGTAACTAATTTGCTTTGTAATTAATTAGATTTTGATGAAGAATACAAGCATATAGTACATACATAACACACGTATTTTATAAACATTTTATTTTATTTTATAGTATGCACACTTCTAAGTTTCGTAATGAAATACTATACGACTCCCTGTAAAATATGATTATATAACTAATACATTTCTGTTCTAGATTAGAACCCTAATTTTCTTCTTCTTGGTGTACTTAAGCCTTAAAGTCTATTTTTAAGAGGGATTAGACTTCTGCGATATCGATTCCCAACTGTTAATCCATCTCTTAGTGGTATGCCCGATAGTAGTCTACCATAAAGTTGGCCGTACAATGCGATGTGGAGGTGTTTGGATGGTTCCATTCTCCTCATATGAGCAAACTATTGTCTTCTTCGTTGCCTTCCTTAACTAACGACATCTTCGATCCCACGTATTTCCCTTTTCCTTGTGTTTCTTATAATATCTTTAACCCTAATAATTCAATAAACCTCTCTGCTTTTGCTTTACGAGACTTTCTATAATAGCGTTATCTACATACATACATATGTTAGTCAAGTCTTAATAGTTCATTAAAAATGTCGTTTACATTTACTTGAATGCTTGAAATATGACGATGATTAAATTTATTTAAAATTTATTAATTCAATATTTAAATAAGACCACTTTGAGTTTATTAATGTAAACATGACTAGTTTTGAGAACTACTAATGTTCTCATCAACATGTGGAAATACAGTACATTTTCATTACAATTTATGTTAATATATTTTGTTTTTACTTTATTTATAATTAACAACCTGCTATGAAATTTTACAAGAAAAAAAATGTTTTTGAAGATTAAGAGAATATGTTAATAATATTATTTTTATACACATATTTTGCAAATTCTAAATGAAATTCAGAGAATGTTCTAGATAAAGGAACAGTGGTTACATGAAAAATGATATAATTTAATTTGAAAGATACGTTCAATTGTGTACATATTAAATAGTTTACTCTATGCAGTATTTTTTAAATTATATTATTAAAGATGATGTAAAAACCTATATTACTTTGCAATAAATGATGCACGATTTTAATAGGTTTGTTTATTTTATAATTATCCTAGCTGACAGAAATCTATTAACTTTAAAAATTAATTATGATGTCTCAATGTACTGGCTTCTGCATCAAGTATCATTTCACTAGCGATCTAAGAAAATTATAAGGATAAGAGTAATATTAAAACGTATGATAAAAACATAATTTCCATACAAAAAATTTTATGTGTCTGAAAAAAATGTATAAAAAAATATGAAAAAGCCAATAGAGAAGAGGGAATAATCTCCAGGATTGAGAAATGTTTTTAGTTATTTTGCTTAAAAAGTTCTAAATAATCACAATTTTTTTTAAATGGAGAATCATTCTGTTTTTATTATTTACAAAAATACTTCAATTTTACACTATTTCTGTGAGCCTGAGTGGCTCATAATTAGAAATAGGTATCAAATTGTGGTAGAGTGGGTTCGAACTGAGAACCTCTGATTGAAAGGTTCGCGACACTAGCCACGGGACCACAACCCGACACGTATATTTTGTTTTTGTACAGAGTATCAAATGATTTTAATACGTTTCCAGCATACACACACACACGCACACACACGCGCACACACGCACACACACGCACACACACGCACACACACGCACACACACGCACACACACGCACACAAACGCACACACACGCACACACACGCACACACACGCACACACACGCACACACACGCGCACACACGCGCACACACGCGCACACACGCGCACACACGCGCACACACGCGCGCACACGCGCACACACGCGCACACGCACACACGCACACATACACATCTTATTACAATTTCCAAAAAGGTTGTTCGACTTCGTTTAAATCAAAAATTCTAATCATGAGTTTTTTTTATTAATAAATAATATTAAGGTGTGTTAAGTGATCACTTAAACCAGCCTATGACGGTCGTAAGCCCCGCAAATACCCAGACTTCCATATTCTTTTCCATCTACAATATGTTGGGAAGTAAAAAAACTAAAATGCTTTATTACTGTAAGATAACCTAGAAATATTTGTATTTTTTAAATTCACTTTATATTCTTTCTTTTCTGTGTAAGCAGAATGTTCCAGAATAACGCATGGCTGGATACAGCTAGTAAGATACATAAAATAATTTCGCAAACTCCAAAATTACCGGCATCTACAAAACAGGATTTTAGTAAGAACAGGAGCTTCCATTAAGAGCGATTGGAGGAATAAATAATTCTCTCTCGAAATCAAGACAGGTAGAATAATAGCATGTAAATAGTCGCCATGAACCAGGGTATCAGGATAATGGTGGGTAGAAGAGACTCGGTATAGCAGCCAGCCCGATGTGTTCCCATGCCAGCTTCACGCTATTTGAGTAACGACTCTCGCACGTACATGGCTCCAGCTGTGAAGGTGTATGCGTTTGACCCTACCAATCCATATGGACGATAATAATTGATTATTTCGTAGCCAGGTCTAAGCAAACATACGATTTTTTTCACGTGAGGTGTATTCTATTAGGTTCTTTTTTATTAACAGAGCACTAATTAAAAATGTAATGTATATTATTCAGGTTTAAGAGAATGTGTACAGTGAAAAATATACCATTCTAGTCATGATATATCATCATATCAATCAATCTTTCGAAATAAATTATTGGCAAAATTTAAGAAAAATTTGGTAAGGAATTATGAATGATAATCGCGATCATTTTTCGACTACAGATTACTATTTTATAGATAAACTAAAAAACACCTCCAGATTTTATTTTATATATTTTCATAGATGACTAAGTCTATTAAAAACATAAATATGGTAGTCTGGGTGTTTACAAAGCTGAAATATGTCATTGGCAAGTATTAGTAATCACTTAGTAATTACTTATATTAGTATCGGGTTGTTGTCTCGTGGTTAGTGTTGCGGACTCTTGAGTCAGAGTTTCTCGGTTCGAACCAACTCTACCACAATTTGATACCTATTTCTAATACTGAGCTGACTAGGCTCACAGAAATATTATAATGATTAAAGAAAACACTTGTTTTTTACCACTTGAGTTTTATTATTGACTACATGTTTCAGAAGTTAAACTTCCATCATTCAGGTCTGTATAATAACTAAAATATAAAATATAAAATTGTTCTATAAATAAGGAGAGGGGAAAGTTAGGGGGAGGGGGTTAGTCAGTTCTGAAACATGTAGTCAATGATAAAACTAAAGTGGTAAAAAACAAGTGTTTTCTTTAATCATTGTAACATGTCTTACCACAAAGTTAATGCCGAAACAATAAATAAAATACAGAAATATTATATTAAAAAATTGAAGTATTTTTATAAATTATAAAAACACAAATGTTTTTTTTTAATAAATAAAATAAAAATATAACTTTATACATTTACCATTCTACTCAAGATTAACAAGCACCTTACTCAAATTTCAAAATATTGTACATACTTAAAATGTCGTACAGAACATATTTTTAAAATAAAATATTTTTAGCAGAAGAGCCCCCTTGTATTTGATAAAGTGGTACATTATTTATTGAAAAATATATTACAAATATGAGTGGTGTTAGATATGGTGTAATATGTTCCGTACAGCTCTGTGTGTAATTTATCAGAATAATTGGTTCTTAGGAAGGTTTGTTACAGACTGAATTAATAATATCACAAACGTTTTTGAAATTAGTTGACCTATTGTTGCATTACTGGGATATTAGTTTCTTGTCTATATTTCCAGAAAATGAAGAAAATTAACAGGTTTAAGAAAAAAGAACGATAAATTGAAAGTTTTCCTGGTTAATTTGAAATAGTTACAAATACCATATTACGAATTTTCGACCAAAATTACAAAATTGTGCATTTGCTTTGAAATTGAATATTAAATCAAATTGTATGCATATTTTTTTTATCTTTCTATCTTCATTAATTTATTACTCTATTCTTTCAATTATAACAATCAGCAGAGTAGTGGTTCTGGCTGAGCTCTCTCAGGCTCTGTATAGAGTGATCGCTTAATCCAGCCAAATGCCAGGTTTTAAGCCCTGGGAGTATCAGACTTCCATTTTCTATAAAGAGGAATAATAGGCGTTTCATATCAAGTTATTATTATTATTAAAACCCTTATCCGCACCCCAATGGTGCATAGGGCACTGCTTCATATAAATGCAGTGTTATCTTGATCGTTTCCGCATGAAGGAAAGGTGATCAGCCCTCCGCTTCAGGTACCAATCCAAGGTAATATTGAATAAATATTACAGTGAAAAAATCACTTATATTTATTTGACCCCCCCTGGGAATCGAACCCGGGACCTCCAGAACGGTAGCTGAGCGTGCTGACCATTACACTACAGAGGCGGACAGCTATCAAGTTAAGACACCTTTAAATCGACATCTCATCCGTAGGGTGTATAATGCAGTGCTGGAAATAATAATTATATAAATATTGTTAATATGTTTGTAATAAGGGTCAAAAAAGCGAAAACATAGCTTTCATCGATCTTTAGTAATTTCTGAGATTTAGATACGTTGCATTCATGATTACTTTATTCGGCCTTATCACTTGCTGGTTCCCTCCAATTGCATAATAAATTCGTAAAATATTTTATCATGCATTTATTACATACATGGTGTTGTAATTTATTACATAAATTTTTTTCTTATAAAAGACAATGAAAGAAACGTAGATCTAATCTAGAATGTGCTTCAAATAAAAAGGAACAATTTTTTGAAAAATATTGTACAGTATGTTTGAAATATTACAATCAGTATTTTTTGTTTTTAATATTACATTTTAGGTAGGTACCGAATATTGTGAGATAAAAAATTGGTACCCAGAGTTGTGGTTTGTCTATGCATTTTGCAACAGTCAATGACAAGCGAGAGATTCATATTGATTGATAAATATCTATGCCCATTATTTATCATGAGTTTATATTTCAAATAGGGAATGCCAAAAAAAGACTTTAACAAATCGCTCACTCCTTTCAAGAACGTCATAAATCAAAAAACTTGATTTTTCTGGAGAACGTTTTTAAAGTTTAAAAATATAATACAATGTATTAAAATAAATATCAAGCCACTTATTGAACTTTTAACTATCTTTTTAGTTAAAACCTAAAGGTTTTTTTTCCATTTGAAAAATATTTAGTATATTTAAAAAAATAATTAAACAATACCTTTTCTTCAAAATGCAAAAACACCACTTTCTGCCCTGTAGCGAGTAAATATTAAGTTAAAAATATGCCGCTTTTGCTGGGATACAGCACATTTTCTGGGCATTCCGAAAACACGCACTGGAAATGGAAATTGACGATTTTCGATTTATGACGTTCTTGAAAGGAGTGAGCGAAATGAGTAAGAAATTTTATGATTTATTGTTTAATCAAATGCAGTAAGCTTGTTAAAGTTGTAAGGAAAAATAAATTTGTAGTTACTTTCTCGTAACATGATATTTCGCGATCGGTAACTTTTAGATTCGCTTTGAGAATTATGTAGTATCTGCAAAAAATAAAAAGTGATAAAACGTGAAATTTATTGAGTTAGACAAACAAGAAAATATACTCTGGTTATTTTTTACAAACATTGAATAATTGAGAAAGACCGCGGAAAACAAAGAAAATATAGTATTTTAAATATTTCAAAATGTTCAGGTTAGGAGTCGGAATAATCGGCGTATTTGTATGAGAAGATGCATGAATATGGAAGAGGAAAAGTCTAAGGTAGATAAAATAAAATGAATTCTATGTTTGGTAAACGCTCTCCGCTACTTCCACATTCACGCATCTGCTATTCATACCCACTTTATACTCCAAACAAGTATGAAAAGTATTTGATCATGCCGAGTTTTATTATAATTTTCTTGTGATAAAAAGGTACCATAAACGGAAATTTTGCACTTAAGACATTTTTCTTAGATCGTGCCGATTAGTCTTTTAAGATAAAGTTGCGCTCATCAATAACGAATGACCAATGACGACTCTATATTACAATAGTTATTTAAAAATATATATTAATTATTTAGAAGGTACATTCATGGTTTTATATAAATATCACGCGTGTCAAATGTGAGTAGTTCGGTGCTAAGGATAAAAAAATGCTACATTAAAATTATGTTTTTTTAATTTTATTTTCAATTTATTAAAAAAACGGTGGTATTGGATTGAGTTTTGTATAAGGGAGAAGTTTGAATAAAGTGCGTTTTTAAACCAACCCTTAAGAGCTGACGCTCGTCTACATAAAATACGAACACCTATTTTTCTTTTAGATGGGAATTGCATTTATATTTTGCCTTGCTTATTATGAACAACATTTATAGATCATTTAGTGGATTTTTTATCTTGCAGCTAAAAAAGAGCATTATTTCAATTTTTTTGAGAATAGGAGGAAGAAACTAGCGTGGACCAATCAGGAACTTTTCAGCATTTCCTCATTGCTGGGAGGAAACTACGTAAAAAAAACTTTCTGCTCCACTAGAAGTGGGTTCGGCATTTTGTGTCCTAGCTTGGTTTATGGTGCCAAAATCCTTCACTATTTTTAACATATGTATATGTTACCACCTATCGTGACAGTTCCTTATGAACTTCCAATGTCGGATAGGTCCTCAGCCAGGCTCATACAACGCATCTCAAGCTGTTGTTTTTGAAAGCCAAAATGGGGGCAACTGATGAGGGACATTCTTTTTCTCTGATATTTCCTTTTTTTATTTCCTTTTTTCTCCATACCTAAGCAATTCGAACGATTCCTAATCCGGTCTTCCCACTGCATTATTCACGTTCGAATTAGTGACTTGGACTGTATATGTATCATATGTAACATACGGTAGACTGTACTTATTACCACGTTACACTATTTCCACTACAACAGCTTGACTCTGATTAACCTTTCCCGTTACCGTAATTGAAATTTCCAGTTAAAATTGGCCACTATGAATATTATTCATACTTCACATAAATACGTTATATACCGACAGTGTAAGTTAAAAGCTAAAATCACGTATGGCCGCAATGGTATTTCGCGTGCGCGTACAGGCATAGTGTGCGTGCACATAGAACCTTGTGAGATACAAGGCCATAGGTCATCCGAGTCAACTGGTCAGCCGTGTTTTAGATGCAAAGCAGAGTACAATTAAAATTACATGGATCTAATTTACAACCAGGATTAACGGTTCCCTATTAATATTTTTCTTATTTTTTTTTATTTTACTTGGTAAATACCACTTAAAATGCTATTATGGCACTTGTTTTGATGCATTCAGCATCATTATCAATCATTGTAGTTATGCTAAATACTTCAAAAAGATTGTCATTATAGATAATGGTATTTACGAAATTTAATAAAATTGTTTGAGTTAAAAATGAATTTTAGCACAAAGTGACTGCCGAAACAATTAATGAAATATTGTTTTTTTAAAACATATTATGAAATTTATTCAAAGCTAAAAGTAATTATTCTAACTATCATATAAAAAATATCATAAGAAAGAAGATGGAAGTCTTATAGGGCCCATGACTTGGCATTTCACTGGCTTAAGTAATTACTCTGAACGTCTGTGTAACGATCACCATTTTGCACATTATTAAACATCCATATTGCATAAACCTTATGTTTTGTTAAAATCATCAAAGTAAGAAAAATTTCTTTTGTTTCAGATACAGTGTGGAAACTGATGATATCTTTAAGTGCATATATCACAAGAAAGGAATACGAAATGTAAGTTCTACAAAAATAATATTTTATATTTTAATTTGACTACTTTAATACATACATACATATATCACTCATGGCAGTTTTCTTTTAAAATAAAACAAATATCTTAAGTTGTTATTTTATTACATAAATGCCGTCACCACAAAGAAAGAACAAAACTTTAAATCTTACTTTTACTAAGAAAATACTTTGTATAGAATATACTATAAAAACTAGATCATACAGTTTTTTGGAAATCCACAAATGCTAAAAAGAGGCTTTGTTTTTTGCACAACTTTTCTCACTTATTTTAAAAATCATTCTATCATATATATATTATTAAATAATTCGAGCCAAAATAGATTTTTACTATCTCCAGAAAAATGGGTTTTTGTAACATTTGCAGTTTTTTCATAGATCTTCAATTATAATTCTATAACTGTATATTATTTAGGGTAGGTAACATGAACTCTTCATCTATTATTCACTTTTTACTAAAGCAAATTCCCTATTTAATATTTGATCTATAATTAAAATTCTAAACGATAGGTTTAAAAAATAAAATCGTGATTAAAAAAACATTTTACGATTACTCCTGGAGCTTATGACTTCATTAATTTGTAAACGCGTATTTGAATAAAACAACTCGTTCGTCTGTAAGAATTTTACACGCTATTTATTCAGAAAAGAAGGTTCTATTGGAAGTACCTAATAAATATTACAATAGATGGGATAATCGTGCTTAAAATATTACTGATTGGCTGATTAAACTACTATAGAACCTATGGAAATAATGATTAAAAAGAAGAAAAAAACCATTTTATAATAATAAAGATAGTTAATTGAAATAACTTCTTACTCATATCTTTTTGAAATTATGTGAAGTATGCAGAAGTGTGACAAATATATTACTTCATCTTCTGTCAAAATACCTGTAAAATTAAAAACACATTACTATTTGTTTATTGTGCTGTTTCTTATTTGAAATATTTTTCTTTGAAATATCTTAATTTTTCAATATTTTGTTGCGTTATATTGTTTCTTATTTTTCTGGTATAAAATTATTAAAAATGGCTTAATACGTTAATTAATATGGCATTAAAAATAATAATATTTGAAAATAATAAAAGACTATGTCTTGGTTACCTGAAAAGATAGTCAAACGTTCTTTGAGGTGGATCAGACAAGTGAAACAAGTAGATGACGAGAGAATAGCTAAGGTTTACGCTAATTGATAAACGTGAATAGGAGAACAGAACGAGGGCGGTTAATAAAGACTTGTCTTGTCTTGAGAAAAATCTGGTCATGTCAAAAGTGTACGTAACCGGAGAGCATGTATGGCTAGATGTATGGATGTAGAATAATGTAATCACTAAGATTATGTTTATCAGAAATGTTGTAACTAAATCATACTCAATTAAAATCAAAATCATGACAGTCGCCATGGCGTAGTTGGGTAGACGCTTGACTGTAAAACTGTGGTCGCAGGTTTGATTCCAGCCAATTACAAAATGAATTCAAGAAATATATATATATATATATATATATATATATATATATATATATATATATATATATATATATATATATATATATATATATATATAGCGGATGAACAATTACGTACATCTTTATAAGGTCTCCATAATATAAAGTTTTCTAAATTACTGTACGCCCTTTTCCGCTTTCCTCCGTCGATACATCTCGTAATAATAAAATGTTATTTAAAGTTTAATGACGCTAATCAAACGATGGCGTGATCTAATTAGCAAAATCGCGATAGTTATGGATAATAAAATGTAAGAAGTTGACCATAATAGCCAAATATAAATATGTAGCGCCACGGGATTCGAACCCCGGCAAGGCCTTTCATTAAATCGCCGCTTTCGGTGTAATCTCCCAAATGTTCGCATCACGACTGGACGCAGACGAGCCGTTCTAGTATACAACAGCACACAACAGGTCTATTCGATTAATTTGTAATGTAGGAAATTGTTTAAATATTTAATTAAATATTTCGATGTATGGAAAATTTTAATTTTAACTTTTTACGCAATTAATGAGCTACGAGCTTATTGTAAGCTCTTAAAGAAACTTTAAGAGAGGGTACCGCAGTTAAAATATACAAAATGCTTGCCTTTTTACATTTTTGTTTTTTTTTTTAAAGATTTTCTTTATTTTGTCCTAGTAAAGGTGAATTATTCATTAATAATGTCAAATGTAGGCTTACTTAACTAAGCGATTTTATAACATCATTCTAAGTAGGTACTTAGTATTTTATAATTGCCTGATAATTATTAAAATCATTTATTTTTTTTCGCCGATATCGCTCACTCCTTTCAAGAACGTCATAAATCAAAAATCGTCGATTTCCAGTTATGCATGTTTTAGGAATGCCCAGATAATGTACTATAACCCAGCAAAAGCGGCATATTTTTTACTTAATATTTACCCGCTACAGGGCAGAAAGTGTTGTTTTTGCATTTTGAAGAAAATGTATTGTTTTATATTTTTTTTTAAGTATACTAAATATTTTTCAAATGGAGAAAATACCTTCAGGTTTTACCTAAAAAGATCTGTTGCACAGTAAACAGTTCAATAAGTGTCTTGATATTTATTTTTAATACATTGTGTTACATTTTTAAACCTTAAAGACATTCTCCTGAAAAAATCAAGTATTTTGATTTATGACGTTCTTGAAAGGAGTGAGCGATATGTACAAATTTGAAATAAAAATATTAATAAGTTATAGTGTTCAACCCAAGATCTCCGCATACATAAGTACTCGGGGATTATTTCGATTCCTGACTGACTGCTTTCAAGTATTTGGTAAACTTGATCACGTCAAATTTTTCTCGGTCTTCCTCTGGCTCTATTTCCAAATTCTTTCGTCTTATAATTGTACATATTTTGACATCTCAACATAGATGAAGAAGAATATGAATGTCTTGGTTTTTACAGGGCTTCTGACCTGTCATAGGCTGCGCCAAAAAAAGCTATTTTATCGATTTTTTATCAATGATACCTCATATGGGGTATATACATACAAATAGTTGGAAGCAAGTCTTCAATACATGTGCGTTATTCTCTGTTGGCCGGAGGACTATCTACGAATGTACGAAATATAAAATTTAAATAAATAAACGACTTTAGCCCCGTAAAGACACGGTATAATATTATTTATATGCCACTTTTATCAATTCGTTTACGTAAAAAGGCGTATAATTAATTTAAATTGAATATATTAAAGATAAAACCATATACTGCGTTATCTTATGGGAATCTACATACGTTTATTTGAAATTTATTAAGTTGAATCTCGTTTAGTTTTCTCCACATAAATTTTTCATGTTTTTAAAATCAGCACAGTATATATGTAAATATATCGGTTTTAAGAAATAATATTTCATTGCTCTCATTCGGTTATTGTCTACATTTTTCTTTATTTAAAAAAATAAAAATATGGAAATGTGAATGTACATATCGCTCACTCCTTTTAAGAACGTCATAAATCAAAAATCGTCAATTTTCAGTTGTGCATGTTTTCGGAATGCCCAAAAAATGTACTATATCCCAGCAAAAGCGGAATATTTTTAACTTAATATTTACCCGCTACAGGGCAAAAAGTGTCGTTTTTGCATTTTGAAGAAAAGGTATTGTTTAATTATTTTTTTAAATGTACTAAATATTTTTTAAATGGTGAAAAAACCTTCAGGTTTTGCCTAAAAGGATCTGTTGCACAGTAAAAAGTTCAATATAGTAAGTAGTAGATATAATAATATAACACGCTCCATGTAATTCAATGTTTACTTTGTGTAATACCACTTAACTACACAAAGTAAACGATGAATGATAAGGAGAGTGTTACATTAGTAAATAGTAACTCACCGAAATTTTATTCTTCCTCTTTCGAAACGGACCCGTCTCTTCGTCAGGATAATCACTATATATAAAAAAATTAATCAAATTGTTTGAATGATTATCAAAGTATGTATCGAGTAAAATGTAGTTTTAGAGGGATTTCAAATCCACATTAAGGTCTTCTTTTTCTTCTTCTAACCCTTATCCGCACCCAATGGTGCATAGGGCACTACATCATATCAACGCAGTGTTATCTTTATCGTTAATTTCATGAAGGCTAAGTGATCAGCCTTGGGTTTCTTGTTCCAGTCCGGGGTGATTTTTTTATAAATATGAGAGTGAAAATCACAGATCACCTAAATTTATTTTGCCTCCCTAGGAATCAAACCCGGGACATCCAGCACGGTAACCAAACGCGCTGACCTCTACACTACGGAGGTAGATATCGGTACGTTAAAGAATTCAGGTCTAGGTAGATTAAAGAATTCAGTTTTTCAGTGTCTAACGCTCGCCATAAATATTATTTTGATACTATTTTAAAGATGCGACAAAAAATGTTACTTTTCTATTCTAAAATGTCATCTCGTTATCTTTATCTCCGTTCCCAGCGTTTACCGACTTCGGTAACTTCTCTCTCGGCATTTGTGACTACATACTTCTCTAATGGTCACTTTAGATACAAGGAAGACAATTAATTCTTCTTCGAGACAGCATCTTTCAATTCAGATAAGAATACGTATCTCACTGGCTTCATCGCGGAGGAAATCGAACTATTGTGCTGTGAAGAAGTATCGTTCCGGGGAAAATTAATTACCGAAATGTTCATAAATTATTACCGTCTAAAATGCCTTACAATATAAAAAAAAATCGTTCTAGACACACATATGTACAGTGAACGCTTACATATAATATGCGTTTATGTTGTATTTCTATACTTCAAAAAACATATGAATGTATACATTTAAAAGATCCCGATACCACCCTTCTACGTATGAAACTAACAGCACTTTTAGTTGCAACAAAATACTTTTAGAAACAACAAAAAAAAACTTTAATTAGCAACAAAAAACCAAATAAAACTCCATTTCTTATATATTCGCAAATTCGGAAAAAAATATTTTTCATTTTCAATAAATATTATTCTATAATTTAAATAACAGAATTTCAAAAATCAATTTAAAAAATATGAAAAAACTTGATTGAAAATTTTTTTTTTTATGAAAAGTGTTCCCTTTCAAAATTCAAATGACAAAATTGTACACACAGATTTGAAAAAATATAAAACAGCTTCATTGATTTTTTTATGTAATGGAATTTAGCGTTCGAGCAAATAATTTTCAAAAAATATTTATTTATGATATAAACGACAATTTTTAGCACGCCACCAGAAAAAAAAAATTAAACATCTTAATAGAAAATACAATATTTCTTTTGTATTAACAAAAAAATAGCAATCATCTCGATTTTAAGAATTTTATCGAAACGAGATAGATAAAACTTTTCTTCTTTTTTAGAGTTTGAAGATGTGAATCGAAAGAAGGTGCCTATCTTCTCTTGTAGAAAGTTGACTCCGCCCACCACATTCGAATCCTTGTATTCATGCACAATAAATAAACCTGGGGCATGTTTTTACATCGGTGTTATAATCGATTTCAAAATTATTTGGAATCGATACTACTTGTAATATCTATGGATGTTTAAAAAAGTGTGAATCATATTAACCTTTTTGCGGTAAAATTCTGCTAGTAAAATATCGTTTTTTTTTCCTTGAGAAAATGTACTCAAAATAATTTTATTTGTTTATTCGGCCATACTTATAAATACCATAAAATTCTTTAATGTATTATGAACATATGGTAAATCAAAACACGATTTGTGTTTGCACAAAATTTTACCATCAATTTTGTGACGTTAGGTTCCGAACCCAGATTATTTTACATACTACATTATTTTTTAATACACTTTAGTGTGAATGACTTCACGTAAATGTTCTGTGAATTCCAAAATAATTTCAAAGAAAGAAAAATATGTATCTTTATCAGATTATTTACAACATATTGAGTGATCACTTTACACACGTAAAACATTCACCGATTCTACCCATTCTAATCATGGGTGGAATTTGATGAATGTTACACACTTTGATTGCCGTCCGGAAAAACTGTATTTCATGAGATAACCAAACTATAAATTTTATTTTAACTGTACTTATAACTGCGTTTTAACTATGCTAAGTGCATCTTTAGTTTTAATATAAATATTTATCACGCGGTAACGCGTGATCGGACATCGGCTGACGAGTCGGATCACGCGTATACGCGTGACCGGCAATCAACGTGTTAAACCAGCGTATTACGGTCGTAAGCCAAGTAAATGTCCAGATATCTACATATATTCTTCTTCATCTTTGTTGAGATGTCAAAAAAATTTAAAAGTTTTTAACCACAATTGATAAACTAGGCTCGGGAGAAAAATAAAGCATGATTTCATCACAGCTTCCCATTAGCGTTGCATTTCGTGTAATACTGCCGGTAAATCAACCCAAAAACATTCATTTTTTTTTCATTACAGATAGTAATTTGAATAAAACGGTATATCTTCTAATTGCCGACCTAATGCTTGGTCGTGTGTGAACGGACGGACTATCCTCACAGTTGAACCTATTCCACTATCGGTCGTTCGGGCCGGACACACGTACGATTTTTACTTAAGCGATGTTCATATATAAACATTATTTTCAATAATAATAATTATTCTGAATTTGCCAATCACCTAATGGAAAATAATCACACATATGATAACAATAAAGGACTAAATACATATATCACATACATCACCTACCTCTTCCGAATTTTTCCCATTTTATACTACAATATTTTACATCCAAATCTATATTCATTACTTAATAAAAATTATGACTTTTTTGTCAACATTCATCAACAAATTACTTTTTTGGTCACTCTTACAAATTAACACAAGTTCAAAATTTCAATTTTAACAGTTTTTATTTGATCTTTTTGTATGTATTAATATTAAGGAATTTAGAAAGTGGAGTTGTTTTATAACAATGCCAATGGTGGGTCCAAGCTTTGGGTGAAGAATAATTTATAGAGGTAATAGTACATTAAATAAATTACTCACATGCTAGAACAGTAATGTGTAAACGCTTTTAAATACGGATGCATGTTTATCGGCAGCCATAAAACTAACTCCATTGTTAGATTACATTATACTGAAAATCAAAATGGATCTTTAGTGCCGTCTTAAATCTGTTCTCTCGGATGTTAAACTATCATTATGGACGCTGGCTTGTAAATTATTTAGTTTTAAATGAGTCCGAAAGGATCAAGAAATAGGATTAAAGATAACGCTTTGTATGTATACTGAATACTGTATAATAATTAACAATAAAATAATAGATTTCAATAAATCAACAATATTTAAGTGTTTTGAAAAAAATTCTAGATGAATGCAAGATTTGATTCAAATACCAAATGTCTTTTTTAAAAAACATTGTTTAAATATAGAAATCGAAAACTGAAAAATATCACTTTTTGTATTAATCAACGAAAATACAATATCCAAATCAATAAATAAGATATTTTTTCGATATATCAACATCTATGTTGAGATAATACTAAATTAAAAAATAAATATATGAAAACCTCTTAAATAGAGTAAATATAGCCTTTATGAACATAAAATAAACACATGACTCAAATTTACGCAAGTATTCAATAGACTTTAATTTTTTATTATTACAAATTTGAAATATCAGCCACATTTTATAAAATTTCATCTACCACATCCATGGTTGAAATTTCTTCGTTATTTTTAAACCTTCACCCGCACCTGATAATGCATAGGGCACTGCATCATATGAGCGCTGTATTATCTTGATCGTTAACACATGAAGGAAAGGTGATCAGCCCTCCGCTTCAGGTACTATTGTAATATTGAGTAAATATTACAGTGTAAAAAATAACATTTATTTATTTGACCCCAAGTGGGAATCGAACCCAGGTACGGTACGTACTTCCTACACGGTAGCCGAGTGTGCTGAAATGTTTCTATGTTTAACCTGAAAATATTGTTTTCATTTTTATTTTACTTAACTATAAAATATTTTATTTAACTGTTTGCAAAGATAGATTTGTGAGGGGTTCTATTCTCTTTATATACCTCTGCAGAGAAGCAACGTGATGGTGAGTTAGTTATTATTATTGTTTTTTTTTTACCAAAGTAATACAAAGTTTCACATGATTCCAAATAACGAAATATTGATTTTTTTAAGGGAATAACCCGCAAAGCCTTTATTAGAGGCTTGTCAGCTGGTTGGATAGTAAGTATAGGGGAGGTAAATGTGAAAATTACATCACAGACACCCAGACCAATTGAAAATAAATCTTTCTTGAAATTATTTTGCACTTAGCGGGAATCGAACCCGCGATGATTAGAACCAGTTTCGCAGTCGAGCGTCTACCCAATTACGCCACGGCGCCTGTCCATGTAAAAAATATAATATATTGCTTATTTTAATAACATTTTATAAATATTTCATGTAAAATATTGCGTAACATTCACTTTTAAAAATATAATATAATATCTGGATATATCGAAAGTAAATATTATAATTAATTCGACGATTTATAGCACCGGTGCAGTTCTCTTCCTGTCAAACCGCCTTCAAGACAGGTGTATAGATGAGATTCTCGCCTAGGCTTCATACTACTTTACTGCCGCGGCTTACCGATAAAATCACGTTCAGTAACAGGGCCCTTCTCGATGGGGCGAACCATTTCTATGGTGACGTATTTTTGCCGGGATAGTTTGATATGATCTTTTTGCTCGTGAGCGTGATTTGACGGACGTTTGACTAGATTAGCTGGGCGATTACAAGTAGTAATATAATAGTTACCATGGCGACCGCGAGAAGAGTAAACACAGGTGAGGCCGGGCAGTGCCCTGGGTATTAGAACACTGCGCCGGTTATGAATTTGAAAAAATAGATCTGTATATTTTTTTTATTTATTTAATATGGTTACAAAAGTTTTTTACAATTTTATTTAATTTTCTAAACATTTCTACTAACAATCTAAAAATTAAAAACGCAGTTCTCTCGAATAAAGAAACTGAGCTCTTGTGCTTGGAGAGGGCCTTACACTTGTTAGTTATGTTTTTTGGTAATACAATTTATTAATAGCTATTATTTTCTTTTTCGTTTTAATGTTATTTGTAGAAATATATTTAACCATTTCTTTTTATGAATAATTAGTTTAAAAAATATATTTTTAATATTAATTTTGATAAAGTTTGATTTAAGTATTTAACATAATTTCAAACATTACGTCATGCAACATTTCTGGTTTATACAAATACTTCTTCACAAATCTAGATTATCTCCACGAATCAGAGCAAGACTTAGGAAAACTTAGCATGACCAAGTATTTGAAAAACTTGAAAATTTTATTCAATTAAATGCCTTTTGTATGATACATGTGAATTGAAAACATAACATATTATAAAATTATTCAAAGAAAAAGTATTTTATCATTAATTAAGTATAAACAATAAACGTTGAGTGTAAATCCTTCTCCATGCACAAGAGCTTGGTATTTTTTTAGAGAGGCATAGTTTTACTAGTATAAGAGATATGTTGAAAGTAGAAATGTCTAGAAATTTTTTATTTTGAAAAGAAATTCCCCGCAAAGCCTTAATTTTAGAGGCTTGTCTGCAGTGAGGATAGTTAGGATGGGGAAGGTTAATGTGAAAAATACATCACAAACAATTAAAAACATATTTAAATAAAATATATCTTGAATTCATTTTGCAACTGTCAGTTTCATGCGATGCCAGTTTCGCAGCCGAGTGTCTACCCAACTTATCTTTGGCCAGCCACAGCACCTATCTTTTGTATTTTTTTTTCAACAATATTTTTTTAGGTTAACACAATTTATAAAGAGACCAAAGGTACACGTGTGTCAAAATATCGTTTTTAGTCAAACATAAAAATGCCTTAATAATAGGTGACATTTCTTAATTGTATGGATGTGGAATCGCAGTCATGGACTTGCGTTTTTTTTTCGTCGCAAAACTAGTCGGTTGGGGCACGCCTTACGAAACGAGGACTCATATGGACAAGCGTACGTGTATACACGCTCTGGTGGCGATAAACTGCATTCTGCGGAGCGGGTTACTTGATTATTAGTTTCGGCGTCACGGTAATACGGCGAAACTTGGCCGGCTAATTGCTGGCGTGATTTATGTATGCGAGATGTCCGTAAATCATTTTCGAACAAACGAAAGAAAGCGACTTTTTATCCAACATAACATGCAAAATCAATGATTCCCACAATATTTATATTTTTATATGCGAGTATGTTCACCAATAAATTTTAATAATATGCTATCGAAAATGCAGTTTTTTTATTATATTAATCTTTCGAGCGGAGAAAGTACATACAAATATAAACAAGTATTTAAGAGTTTATCGATCGGAATGTTTTTAACAAAACTTACAAAAGCAAAATAACAAAAAAATCTTAAAAATCATAGATGTCTCAACATGAAAAAATCAGTATTTTTTTTTGACATCTTAACATAGACGAAGAGGAATGTGGAAGTCTGGGCATTTACGGGGCGTACGATTATAGGCTGGTTAAAGTGATCACTTTACCCACGTGTAACATTCACCGATTCTACCCATGATTGACAACCACACTACTCAAATTAAAAATAAGAAAATTAACTCCTATTATTGGATGTAATCCAGATTTGTGAACAAGTATTTGGACACAATCAAACTGTTGTAAATAATAATTTTAAGTGACAAGAAGCACGATGTCTGTCATGGCATTAATAATATACTTTCAAAAATTCAGTTTTCTTACTTTTTTAATTTAGCGAATGGAGAAAGTAGGTACATACAAATATGGACAAGTATTTAAGAGGTTATTACATTTAGTTTTGTTTTATACAAATCTCTTAATTATTTTAAAATCTAGGAAAAATCCAATTATTTATTGATATCTCAACATAAAAAAAAACAATAAATATTCGATGTGACAGTAGCTGTTAAGAAGCACGCGGTCCGTCATGAGCAAAGTATTGGTTGGGATGCTGTAACGTTCAACACATGAAACCACCATTTGAAGATAATTTAATTTTAATTTTAATTAAATCAGGTGTTACTAATTTTTTTAAGCGAAACAATATTAAAATTCAATTTGGTATAATACTTTTCTTAAGTAAAAAGATAAATAATTATTAAAATAATTAACTAACTAACTAGTTACCCTGGACTGATACCTAAAGCGGACTGGCACCTTTTGTTCATGTGTTAATGATCAAAATAACACTGCAATGTATATGATGCAGTGCCCTATGTACCATTGGATGCAGATAAGAGTAAGGAGAAAAAAATTATATTATAATAGGAAAAAAATATCGCTCACTCCTTACAACATAGTCATATATCAAAAAACCTGCTTTTCAGGAAAACGTTTTTAATGTTTAATGATATAATAAAATGTATCAAAAATGAATATCAAGCCAATTATTGAACTTTTTAACAGATATTTTTAGGTAAAACCTGAATGTTTTTTTCTCCATACCAACCTTTTCTTCAAAATGCAAAAACAACACTTTTTGCCCTGTATCGCGTAAATATAAAGTTAAAAATATGCCGCTTTTGCTGGGATATAGTTAATTTTTTGGGCATTCTGAAAACATGCACAGCTGAAAATCGACGATTTTTGATATATGACGTTGTTGAAAGGAGTGAGCGATATAAGATAATACAGTTTTGAAATAATTGTGATGGATTACTCTTAATCCCGACATCGCGTAACTTTTTGTCTATACTTCTTTAAACGCCGCATTATTTATTACCCCGTCCGCCATCTTCTCTCCGTTTGAGCGAAATGACGTAAGTAGTGCTCTCGATCGTAGTATCTGCCTACCCCTATATGGACAAGCCACCTCTGTAGATAGTCATCCCCGTTACCAGATCCAGAAACGGGATATCTATTTCTGAGACGAAACGGAGAATGTTTATTGCTGCTCCGAAGATGGGTCGCAGCAGATCGGCGAAACGTCGACACTCAAAGGACGACAATCATGTTTATCTTATATTTATTTTGACGAGTTAGCGATTTAACTTCCGCTTGTAAATGCAGTTTTAAAAAAATTGCGGTAATTTTTCACCACGGAGGCGGACTTCTGTATAGTTTGAGATCTCAGCCTTAAAAGTACCATTTATCTAATAAATTCCAATCGTCCACTCTTCTCAATATATATGTATCCACGTTTCCATTCCTTGAACACATACCTCCTGCATATTAAAATTATTATTATCAAAATTATGTCAAAATAAAATCTGGAACAAAGGCAAAATAAAGTAATTGGTGAATGATCAAGAGTTAATATCATGAAAATTGTATAATGTTTATATTCTTAATTTTTCTCTCTTTTTTGTGTGTATATTAGGTTCAAATGGTTAAAAATAATGAAATATGTATTAAAAAAGAACCACACTGACAAGACAAAGTGGCTTGGTGGGTCTCTGCAAAAAAATATATGTATATATATATATATATATATATATATATATATATATATATATATATATATATATATATATATATATATGTTTAAAATTGTGAATTAAATAAACGTTTACAATTTATGTTAATAAAAAAAAAATATTGTTCCAAACATTCCCAAATTTGTAATCGAAAGAGTAAAAGTACACCCATTGACCACATTCATAATATACTTACATATATGTATCATTTTAATTCTAATTTCGTACTCATTAAAACACAGTACTTAATAATGATAGAAAGTTAAGAGCTTGATTAGAATTGAATTACGTAGATAGAATAGAATGAATTAATCTTTGTCTGCCGATACTGAGTCGATACATCACCTGTTCTCTGATCGACTTCAACTATTTCTTAACAATATATGGCAAGTATACCTGCTACATTAATAAGATTATTGCGCAATAGATCATTGTGATTTTTACAATATCATTTATCGAGAAAATATCTAGAGTTAAATATCGTTGGTCGATTTGAAAATTGACTATGAAGGAAAGCTCAGGGTGATACAATATCTTCTATTGAAAATCCAAGATGTAAATTTTAAATGTTTCCAATAGGTATTTGTTATTTCTTGAATGTTTTTCGCAGATACTTTGTAACACATTTTATAAATTTTATAAAAGAAAACAACTTTGTTTTAACCACTTTTTATTGGTACACTTTATTCAATCGGTTTCGACAAGAACGTTGTCATCATCAGGGTTTATATACTAAATTCCAAAACGTTGAAATACTCATAGTTTATTACCCTTCCCTTACCAAAAACTTCCACGCACTCCGTACACCATATAAAAATACGATTTAAAAAATATAATTTTAAATTATGATTCAAAAACTCCTAAATGTTGTTTTATTGTGCATTGCGTAGTGAACACATGAGGTATTGGTTAGTTTGTATGCGTTGTTTAATTGGCAAAAATATTAGGAGCTAGAAAAACGTAAGACGTAATCAAATTTGTTCACTGATTTTTAGCGTTGAGCTATCGAATGAAATAACCGAATCAAATAACACCGTCTTGGAAAAAAGTCGATACTCAATTCGGTATTTCAATGATTTGAATGCACGTTACTGTATATATGCATGTAATATAATCGTTTTAAGGGTTTAAGGAATGGTGCGACCTATTTCAGGTCGAGCAATTTTCAGTATCCATTTATGAACAGCTCTTTTATACACAAATTCATTATTTAATGACTTTATGGATAGTGGCAGAAGATTGTACGACTTTATCGCATAACAAACAAAAAACAGTAAGAGTAAGATCAATTCATAAATGCATATGCAATGATTGTTTTGGCAAACAGTTATAGATATAAAAGATAATTCTTGCGAATTTAATCAGAATCCATTTTTAAAAAAAACTTATCCGCACCCAATGGTGCATAGGACACTGCATCATATAAACGCAGTGTTACCTTGATCGTTAACACTTGAAGGAAAGGTGATCAGCATTCCTCTTCAGGTAACAGTCCAGGGTAATATTGAATAAATTAGAATAAATTACAGTGAAAAAATTATTATATTTATTTGCCCCCCCCTGGGAATCGAACCCTGGACCCCCAGAACGGTAGCTGATTTTATATAAACTTTTCTGAAGATTTAAATCTATTCTATATATCAGTAAAGTTATTGAATGCCTTAAAATTTGCCTTATTCTTGTCGGAAATACCGATGATATGAAGTATTTTTAAATATAATTTCTCTCCTTCCGGTGTGACTGCCCTATTGTGCGAGCACATATTGTAAAGTGAGTGGATTCAGAATCACAAGTCGGGTTATCCGACTCATAATCTGTACCCAGACTCAATTATTTCCAATTAGTGACAAAAGACTTGGTGAAACTAGTTCTGCGTCTCCTACAATATTTCCTGTTCACTGCGACAAGTCGTCTTACAGCATGATATGACTCAAATCATTATACCATAATATATTATTATTTCTACTTATCTTTCTAACTGCCTACATACATTATTTGCTTACTTATTAACGACTGAATGTAATTATAAAATTCCTCCACAATTGTAATTTCATGCCTTGTTAAAAAGATGTAAATCTCTATTTTAATTTCAATATTTTCTCTCGTTAATTAATTAAATTCCCTGAATTAATTGATTCTGTAGTTATTTTGTGGTAAATTACCACTATTTATTAAAACCTTTTGTGACAAGTGTTTTATCGATCATTTGTGTGCATTACGGATCATTTTCAAAATGATGAATGGAATCAAATATTATTTTATGACTTTATGTGTATATATGTATATATATATATACATATATATAAATATATATATATATATATATATATATATATATATATATATATATATATATATATATATATATATATATATATATATATATATATATATATATATATATATATATATATATATATATATATATATATATATATATATATATAAATATATAATAATAATAATAATAAAACCCTTATCCGCACCCCAATGGTGCATAGGGCACTGTGTCGTATAAATGCAGTGTTATCATGATCGTTTTACACATGAAGGAAAGGTGATCAGCCCTCCGCTTCAGGTACCAGTCCATGGTAATATTGAATTACTTATATTTATTACTTATATTTATTTTTACCCCCCTTGGGAATCGAACCCGGGACCTCCAGAACGGTAGCCGAGCGTGCTGACCATTACACTACGGAGGCGGACAATATAAATATATATATATATATATATATATATATATATATATATATATATATATATATATATATATATATATATATATATATATATATATATATATATATATATATATATATATATATATATATATATATATATATATATATATATATATATATATATATATATATATATATATATATATATATATATATATATATATATATATATATGTATATATATACATATATTTATACACATGAATATAAGTGATATTATAATATTAAAATAACTCCTGTAATTGGAGATAATCCAGATTTTGTGAACAAGTATTTGGACACACTCAAAATGTTGTGAATATAAGTCGTTTACAAGGTGCGAATTTTAATTGTAATCAATATTTTTAAGTATAAAGAAATTGATTAACATGATTTGAGAAAATCACTTTCAATTGCCAATAACATGTCGTCATGATTAACACCACCATAGACTGCCATATACGTTTCTTAATGAATTAATTACCTATATTGAGATGTCGATAAATATCTGAAAACCATATCCTTAGTTGGTCAATTGAAAATGAATCCTTTACTTGTTATCAAAGCATTTAAACATACTAGAAATATTGTAAACCATAAATTTTTGTACGAAGATTTTTTACATACTCAAAATATTGTTTGTGTGTGTAGAACTATTATCTTCATATGTGCAGTTATTCTCACGTTTGTAACAAAGAAAAGGCACATAAAAACTCCGTTCAATATTTAATAATAGATATGGGTAAAGAGTGTTTTTTTTCTATCAATTTTTATTGTTAATATAATAACAGGCATCTATTTTTAATAACAGAATAAAAAACCGGCCCGGTAGATAATTTGTACATACGCTCGGAGCATTAGGCAGCCCATGCATACTCTCGTATGTGAGGTACTTTGTTTTCCTTGATCATTGTAAATAATATACCTTAACAAATCGATAATATGATACATGGGCCGCTTCTGTTCTCTTGGGTCATCGTTCCTTACACAGTATCGTGTTATGTGATGGACAAATACTGCCAGGAGTAATCAACCATTTTTTTTTTTAAAATGAAAATAAAATTGAAACGTTTGCATGGCACCTATTTGAAAAAAATAACTTATTTGTATTTACAAACCAAATAATATTCATAAATATTTAAAATAAAATAAACTCATACTTAAAATACGTTTAGTTTTATCATTTTATAGATTATGACCGTATTTCTAGAATAAGGATCAGAAAAAAAGGTTGGACAGTTGGTGGGGAGTTAAATTCTTGTATGTGTTAAGCTGTTTAGGAATTCTTCCTCTCTGTCGTGAGAGGATAATGAAAAAAGTGTAGTTCGAAATTAAATCATGTCAAGTCATCAAAATACGTCTCTACTTATGTTACTTTAAAATATATAAATATATATATATATATAAATATATATATATATATATATATATATATATATATATATATATATATATATATATATATATATATATATATATATATATATATATATATATATATATACATATATAAAAACATATATATATATATATATATATATATATATATATATATATATATATATATATATATATATATATATATATATATATATACATATATAGATATATATTTATACATATATATAAATATATATATATATATATATATATATATATATATATATACACACACTCATATACAATAGGATTAACGAATTAGCATGGTTTTTCTTATTTTGATAATGTTTTGCCTTTTATAAATTGAGATCTATGTCATTTTAATTAGTCGTATTTATTAGGTTGGTTTGTGTTGAAATATGAATTTGTATGTATTCTCAATATTATAATTATTAAAATTATTAATGCTATGGGTGAGTGGTATTTATGTATATAAGTATGTATTTATGTGTTTTTGTTAATGTATTTTTAAAATAAACGCGCTTAGAGTGTCAGAAATGAAGACTCTGAGAAGCATAACAGGCAAGAGTCTTCGAGATAGAATCAGAAATGCCAGGACCAGGAAAATATGCGAGATCGAAGATGTCGTTAGGTGGGGAAGGCAACGAAGGAGACAATGGTATGCGCATGTGAGGAGAATGGAACCATCCAGACTCCACCACATCGCACTGTACGGCCAACCCCATGGTAGACGACTCCCGGGCAGACCACCAAAGAGATGGGTCGATAGCTAGGAATCGACGTCGCAGGAGGCTAATCCCTCTTAAAAACAGACCGCAAGGCCCATAATAAGAAGAGGAAGAAGACTTAAATAAACCGCGTGATTTTAAACATTTTACAGACAATGTATTTTAAAATATTGTAAACCTCTGGTACATAATGATATTACACTGAAAGCGAATCATGTTTGTTCCGCTTGGGCGATTTTATTCGACCACAATTCTTATTGTTATACTACAGAACAAGCGATATTGTCATATTGAAACCACTGCTACGTAGTATTATAGTTTATGAAATTCCACTTATTCTTATTACTATGCATGCTTGTACACTCACAAACAAAAGTCCTGCACCTACAATTACAGAATTTTAAAACGTTTAATCAGGAAATTAATAGTTTTCAACATAAATAAATTTATTATTTTATAAATTGATTTTGTCACATTGTGGTAAATAATATTTAACCATTTTATATTCAAGTTTAACTTGGTAAATACCACTTTTCTTAAAATATATTAAAACGTACAACAGAATTTAAGATTTTTTTTTATCAGGTGAAATTTAATTTAATTAAAAATAAATACACCAAATCTATTTGTTTAGTGGCATTCAAAATCAATTTCATTAATAGATTCGGCAGTCACTTTGTTGTAAAATCTTTTCATTTTTAATATAAATTTCACATGGCAAATACCACTATTGCTCTATGTAAATCCATCGTAACACATGTTTTGATGTGTTTCTCACCATACAGTGTTTGATAATGAAAAACTGCGGAATGCATCGAAACACGTGTTATAATAGATTTTAATGAGAAGTGGTATTTAACAAGCGAATAGTAGTAGTTGGGTAGATGCTCGACTGCGAAACTGGTGTCGTGGGTTCGATTCCCGCCAATTGCAAGATGAATTCAAGAAAGATTTGTTTCCAATTGGTCTGGGTGTTTGTGATGTATTTTTCACATTTACCTTCCCTATTCTTACTATCCTACTTGCAGACAACATCTAAAGTAGAGGCTTTGCGGGTTAATCCTTTTAAATGAAAAAATAATAATATATTTATAATTTTTGAAAGTTGAATCGTAAACTTATCAACTTACTATCTTTCGATTTACTTATTTTTGTGATATTTCAATATGGTGATGAATGATCTCATGTATTAACATGTAATAGCCGCAAAGAAATCAATTATCTGGCATTAATTTAAAAAAAAATGGTTAAGAATTTTCGATGTCAACTGTACGTAATGCAATACATAATTGAATACAATGTTATTCATGCAATACGTTCATTTAGAGTTTTTGTGCATATAATAAAAATAAAAATAAATTATTCCAACACGACTAAGCGGTGACTTGATACTCAGTTGGACTAATTTTGTCTACAGAAAATATTATTTTCAATATTTAATAACATAAAATTTCAGTCTGAAAAATTAAATAAAATAGTTTGAAATATAATTAAGTAACGTTATAGAGAATAAAAACGGAGTTAATAATAAGTTCGGCAGTCGCGTTATTTTAATATATTTTTTTATATATTTTTTTCAAATTACGACTATTGATTATTATTAAACCATATCGTAACCCGTGTTATGATGCATCAAAAGAAAAGCAGAAAAGCTCAAATGCATACAGCGGTCCATAGAAGGATCTATGCTTAGTTTAAGCCTGAGGGATAAAGTAAGAAATGAAGAAATCAGGAACATAATCAAAGTAGAGGATGTCATGGATAGCGTGGCAAGAGTCGAGTGCCAATGGGTGAGACATATTGCAACACAGGACTCCACATGATGGACCCCAAAAATTTTGAGATGGAGACCTTAGGGGAATAAAAGGGGTGTTGGAAGACCTTAAAAAAGATGCTGAAAGAAACTGTCTGCAAACAGCAACTGACCAAAAGAAATAGAAAGATACGGAATTGGCATCCAGCAGTGGAGAACAGACTGATAGAGGTGAAGAATAATACATGCAAGCAACATCAAACACTGCATTCAAAACAAAGTCTGCATTTTGGAGTTGTGACGTTAGTCATATAGGATAAGTATAGTCATTAGTATAGTTGTGGAGATGAATAACTACAATAAAAAACTAACTAACTAACCATCACACCGCTTCACCGCAGGGGTAGCCAGAGAGAATAGAACGCCACACCACTCTGTCTTTGCAAACATTCTTCGCCTCTTCCACGTTCATGCATCTCCTCATACATACCCGCCGATTGTTACGACTCCTAACCTGACCACTTTCAAGTATTTGGCATACCTGATCGTGTCATCTTTTTCTTGGCCTTCCTCTGCTCTTTTTTCCAATTACGTTTGCCTCATTTTACCGTTCTTTCCTCATTCATTTGTTCTACATGTCCAAACCATCTCAACACACCTTTCTTAATTTTATCGATAATGCTTATCTCAGCTTTGCATTCCTTCCTTATTTCACTATTCAAACATCTATCATACATCGTTTTGTCGCACATTCTTCTAAGAGATCGCATTTCGACTGCTAAAAACTACAATGGAGGAGGATAAACGTCGGAGCTGAGAATTGTAGAACAACTATGACCAATATTTACGGAGCTAAATGAAGTGGAGTGAAGCGGCTGAATGCTGCTAATTCCTATTTTTTTCTCCTACATAATGCATACTGGAAAGCACTAGAGTAAAAGTCTAAAAATCCCTTACCCGTAGCATGACCTTGCATTTATAAGCAGGGTGCAAAAAAGTCAAAGCGGAAAAAAACGTTAGTCACAATGATTCAAGGTCACTGCCTGATACGATCTTTTTTTTAATTTGAATTACCTAACGTCCAAGTGACTCTGAAATATAGCTACGGCTTATGCAACACCGTTTATCATGTCCCTTCTCAGGCTTCAACTTTATAAGTCTCATAGCCTATGCCTACTTGTGAGTGGATTTTCTCTTTATGTTTAATGTTAATATAATTTCATGTAATTCATGTGTGAAAATTCTAGGCAAAAACACTCGGGAACGGGATACGATCTTTGATAATGATATTTATTGCATCGAAACACAAGTCACAATAAACTATGTATGAATAATAATTAGTCATATTTACCGAATAAATTTCATATCATTTTTTGACATCTCAACATAGATGAAAAAGAATATGGAAGTCTAAACATTTACGGGGCTTACGACCGTCATAGGCTGGTTTAAGTGATCACTTTACACATGTGTAACATTCACCAATTCTAGTCACGATTGACAACAACAGTACCTACTCAAATTCTTGGAAGTTCTTTATATGTGATCCAATTTCGAAACATTGTACTTAAATCACAATAATTTTCACTAGGGACATCTATTGGTGAGATGATGAAGCTTTTTTAATTGCGCAGAAACTCTTTTAATTGTATGTGAGGTCTGAATCCTGAATTATATTCACATACTCGAAATGCCCAGACTCCATAGTCTTCTTCATCTATGTTGATAACTTCCAATTGGAGATAATCCTGATTTGTTAACAAGTATTTGGACACACTCAAAATGTTATACCCAATTTAACCCGAATTAAAATCTCGACTAACTCTCAATTTAAGTAGGTTGATTTTTAACATTTTAAAATGACAGTATGTATACGGTGCTACGGAAATTAAGACAGTTTTCATAGTACATAACGTGTTTTAAGTATGGAAAGACTACATTCCTGTGACAAAAGCATCTCGATTAGAACTGGATTTAGAGATTAAGCGATTTGGGACATTCATACGATTTTGACGCTAAATAAAAGTGACATGTGGTCAGACTGGTGAGGACTATTAAATCCACCTGTTTTGAACTTACTCTGAAGACAAAAGAGAGTGGGATTGTTGAATAAACTATTGTTTTTTTTTATATATTGTAAACAATTGTTTGTTTAGAATCAAATACGTCATACTATTATCTGATAATAATAATAATATTAAATTTGGATAAGTTACAAAGAGCCTTTTTCATAAAATACTACCTCAAGGGCGCTTCACTGTGAATGAATTGGGCAAAAGAAGATGACGGAAATGAATTACCAAACAAGTTTTCCTCGATCTTCCCCTGCTTCTATCACCAACCACAATCGCTTCATAAATGTGTTTGACTATTCTTTCTTCACTCATTCAATTCACATGCCCAAACCATCTCAACACACCTTTCATAATTTTATCGATAAGGCATATGACTTGTATTATTTACATACATCACCATTTGAACATCTATCATATAACGTTTTGCCACATATTCGTCTAAGAGAACGCATTTTGACTGCATTGATAAAATTAGTATTTTTATTTTTTACTTTTATTTTACAAGATACATATTTAAATAATACAAAATACATATTTAAATAATACAAAATAGTTGGTTAATATACAGTCTAGGTAGGGGTGAGTTTTATACGATTTTTTTATTTATTTTAGATTTAAAGGTTTGATAATTTTTTATAGATTTTAGTTTTCAGGAAATTTATTTTAAAAAATTACCTAAAACTAACTAACTAACTAACCGTCACGCCGCTTCCCCGCAGGGGTAGGCAGAGAGAATAGAACGCCACACCACTCTTTCTTTGCAAACATTCTTCGCCTCTTCCAAGTTCATGCATCTCCTCATACATATCCGCCGATTGTTACAACTCCTAACTTGATCACTTTCAAGTATTTGGCATACCTGATCATGCCATGTTTTTCTCGGTCTTCCTCTGCTTAAATAAAAAAATTACCTGCGTTCGTATAATGGTTTAATGCTGCTGTTGTTCTACATCTGTGCAATATTAAATTATTAGAAAATCTAGGGATACGCGAAATTTGCACTTCGGTTGTTTTTTCTTTAAAAGTTTGTACGATAGAGGCTTTATTAAAAATTTCTTCAATTGTACATTAAGTTCTTTGAATACTAGTTCTTAAGGGTAAGTTCTGGAAATATAAATTACAAATTGGCTTTAATTATCACTAATTTTAATTAAATACAACTCATAAATGTTTATTATCCTAGTCTAATAAAGATACTGTTCTTGTATTATCACCGGAGATGTCCAAATATTTTGTTTATCTGACTTGTCACTGTTTATGGGTCTTTTTATTTATCTCTCCTTTTACGTCAAGAATCACAAAATAATAAAATTTTACGATTTTATAATAATTATCTCTTTTATATTTCAAATGCTAGAGATGAATTTCGTAAACATATATGTTAAATATTTTTTTATAGACAGTAAAAAATAGTCATATTCGAAGATATTCGATACTATTGAAATATAGACAATAATTTTATTTGTTTTAAAATGGGGATTTCCAAAGTTTTCATTGATTAAAAAAATATATATATTTTTCAATATACGTAGGTACTACATGAATATACAATAGAAAAATAAAAAAGTTTTTTTTATATGTATTTACACAAATTTATGAGGTGAATGTGGTTGGTACAAGAAGCAGAGGAAGACCGAGGAAAACTTTACATGATCAAGCTTTCCATTTAGTTCAAGATCATTTAAAACACTAGAAAGTGGTTTGGTAAGGAGTCGGAATAATAAGATAGGTGTGACGTTTTATTCTCTCTGTCTACCCCTGCGGTGAAATGGCGTGATGGTTAGTAAGTTAGTTAAAAGTCCATAAGTATTTTTTTCTTGTATAACAAACTATATACTAGGTTCATATTATGTTTTAAATATACATACATTATTTGTTAAAGATTAGAAATATTTACCGTTAGAAGGGGTATACGCATAGGAGAATAATGGAACTATCCAGACTCCCCCACATTGCACTGTACAGCCAACACCAAGGTAGATGACTCCCGGGTAGATCACAAAAGATATGGATTGACAGCTTGGAATCGACATCGCAGGAAGCTAATCCCTCTTAAAAATAGGCCACAAGGCCTACACCAAGCAGAAGAAGAAGAAGAAGAAGTTGATGAAGAAGAAGAAGAAGAAATATTGTTATTAAATGCATTTAGAAATACAAACATAGAATCATAAATAACGCATTTAAAACCAAATTTTAATTAAAGTGATTTGATAATTTAAACATCTTTAAAATTCAATACATTAAACAGTTATAAAAAATTCAAGGCGTTCGTTATACGCTACGTTTAATATGCGCCTAGAACGTTAGATTTTATTGTTATCTTGTTCCATTATCTTAAAAGCAATAATGAAAACTACTCTAGGAGATATGTGTGAAAAATATCCGAAATGGATTTCTTAATTTAATATACGGCATCTGAGCTTTCCCATGATCACCGGAGATTTTTACGACATTTGTGACGCGTTTATTGGTCGATTGACGCAAAAAACTGAGTGAACGCGGCCCCGGGCTATCCGAAATTTGAATTTATTAATTCGGGCGAAACCGGTTTCGTTCGCTTCCTACGGCAACCATCCGCGGCAAACAATGTTTAATGTGTGTTTTGTCTAGTTATTTATGATGTTGCCAGGTTATTTGCTACAAATGTAATCAACGGTGCTGCCATATTTAATTTAAATACGACAAAAACGGTTTACCGTTAATATTTTATTTTAAGATGCACGATTTTTTTATTGGAACCTGTTTCGCTACGTTTAAGTATACAATATGGTAATAATTACAAGAAAACGCTGTCAATTCTACAATATATTAGTTTAAGTTTAATTGATTCCATGTATTTTTAACATTAACTGCTACTATCATTATACAATGTATTCGCTTAGCAATGCTATTTTTATATATTTAATATTCAAGCATCTGTATAAAAGCAATAAATATTACTTTAAAAGATTCCCGATGTTGCAATAATGAACTGGAAATTAATAAACCCAGGAATAGAATAATTTATTCAAAAAAATCGTAACGAGATATGTAAGATACTTGTTTTTATTTTCTTTGAATTAATTTCATACATTTTAAAAATGAAATAAAACATTCCAGTGCTAACTATTTCGATATTGACAAAACCCAATCGCTAGTGAAATGAATTATAGTCCAAAACGTCTTTTGGTTAAATGTTTTTTTCACAAGATTTTGAGTGTGTCCTAATATAATACTTGTTCACAAATATGGGTTTTCTCCACAGAAATTATAATTTTTTTTACATTTTGACATCTCAAAATAGATGAAGAAGAATATGGTCTTAGTATTTACAAGACTAATGACAAGAAATTAAAAGCTACATAGAGTATGGAATAATAAACTGCATAAAAAATATAATATCATAAAAATAAACCGCTATTCGGATCTTACATACAAATAAAAAGGTCTCTGTTAAATAAAAGGTTTTTCATTCTAACATTGATGGCTGTTGTGAACTCATATGCACTGTGATAATCCTATCCGACATCCGATTCGTGCTAGTTCATAAGGAGGTGATATCGTATATGAAAAAATAATGAAGGACATTGGTACCATACACCAAACTAGGACACAAAATGCCGAACCCTCTTCTAGTGGAACGGAAAGCCTCTTGGCTACAGTCAACAGTCCGGCTTTTCGTGATGAGTTTTACGTGGTTTTCTCCCAGCAATGAGCAAATGCTGAGGAGATCCTGATTGGCCCACACTAGTTTATCCTTGCTGTTCCTAACACATATAAAATAAATCATTTTCTTTGTTATAATAAATGAAAACCGCCTTATGATCTATTTACCATGTAAATAATCAGCAAGGTATATAATAAATGCAACTCCCATGGAGATAAAGTTAATTTATGGTAATATTTATCCATTTTTTATTTAAGTTTTACTTTGTAAATACCACTATTTCTTAAAATCTGTTGTGACACGTGTTTCGATGCATTTCGCATATTTTTTAATCATTATATGTGAAGTTTTCATAGTAAATTTTAAGAAATAGTAGTATTTACTAGGGTTACAAATGAATATATTTCTAGCAAACTGTGATCAGTTTTAGATGATTAGAAATTTCTTTAAAATAATACGAAACAACGCATGATTGTACGAACATAAGACTATTATCATACCTGAATTAATAATTTTTCAATACAGAAGTTACGTACTGTTATTGATGTTAATATTAAAAATGGGAGGAGTTTTGGAAGCATTAAGGAAATATATTAATAGCCCACAGGCTAATGGACCCGTTCCTGCGTCTTACAAAAAAATTCAAAGCGGTAGTCATTGTATCAAATGTGTTTTATAAATTGTCTTTAATCAGACACTTCGGATGTTTTATTGCGTTATTTAATATTTTCACTTTTTACCAGCATTGATTAAAACATGGTGAGTAAATATTTGACTAATCATTTACATTTAAGAATTTAAGCTGAAGAATTTTGCTGAAAAAGTCGATAGCTTTTTGCATGAAATTAATTTTAGAAAAAAAAAATTACTATTTATATTTGAAGCAATAACTTTGTGATTTAACATTTTATAATTAAAATTTAACTTTGTCTTAAAATCACTATAAATATTATATTATAACTTAATTATAATGTCTACCGGTTTCCAAGCTAACCGCTTCTTTTTCAAGACTGATTAATCAGTTTTGATAAAGAAGCAGTTAGCTTCGAAACCGGTGGACATTATAATTAAGTTATCATAAAATATTTATGGTGATTTTGAAACAAACAAAAAAAAATTATTTACTTGGTCTTTTTCTTCCTGGTTCCATTCATCTCGGTAGAATGGTGGAAAAGATCATTTAAGTGATTGCCGAATCAAGTAATAAAATAATATTTTTGTCAAAACTACTGCCTCAAAGGCGCTTCGCTGTGATATTATATGATACATTGTTTATTTACGGACAAAATAAAAAAAGGTATGCTTTCCTTTAGGTGCAGCGTCAGATTGATAGGTCAAATTTGTCACATCTGGCACCTTCGACTCGGTCCTACTAGGGTCGCATAACATATAATTAATTCGAAGCATTTTAACCTGAAAATGTAAAAAAACATGAACTTTAAATTTTAATACAATGTTTTTCATACTTTCACTCTAAAACCTGTCTTCAACTTAATGCCAAATTTAATATAAAAAGCGGTTGTAAATGTATTTTGCTAAAAACCATTATTTATTTCCATGGGTAATTGAATATCAGATTGCTAGATCCACATCTCTTTTTTTAAAAGATTTTTTTTTTCTTTTTTTTTTCTTTAGTAAACTTATATTTTATTTAATACAAACTATTATTTGCGCTTAGTTTACATCCTATATATATTTACATCTTCTTTCAGTAAACAAAACATTTAATTTTAAATTCCTTCAGACTTTATTCATTCTTCATACATTCAGGCATCTCATTATACATTTTGAAACCCTTATACATTAAACTTTTCTTATAAATATTTTTAAATATTTGTTTAAATATGATACATATTTATATATGTATACACACATGTATAGCCTATGCTGAGTCGAAATATTTAAATATACAACTTGAATACAATTATAAAATAGTTTGAGTTATATTCTGACCTTTGGGTGTAATTATGATGATAAATATTTAAATTCATTTTCGTATCAATCTATAAGGGTACGTTTTTCGTTGCTTTCTGTATCATAATCCTACGATGTTTGAAAATTATTGTAAATGCATCGAAACACGTGTCACAGTGATGAAGAATAAGAATATTTACAAAGTAAACCACCACTCTGTGTTTGCAAACATTCTTCGCCTCTTCCACGTTCGTGAATCTCCTCATAAATACCCGCCGATTATTTCGCTTCCAAACCTGACCACTTTAAAGTATTTGGCATACCTGATCGTGCCATGTTTTCAATACTCAAAAGTAAATTTTTAATATAAAAAAATATATTCGTGTTAAATATACTCATAACGATGGTAATTTTATTATATTACTCGCTATTTATTTCACATTTCAGTAAGTTAACATACATTTTTTTAAATTTGCTTTTCGTTCAAACTATATTTTGTCGACATAAAATATAAGTCTACATTACAGTACTATGGGAAAATATATAAAGTAAGCGAACGTAAACCAAACTAATCTTTAAATTAACTATATGGGCGATTGTTCACTACCCGGAATTTGACCGTCCGGCAGTCCGGTTTTGAATAACGAAAGCGACAACGACAGTTTATCGTGATCAAGTTCACGCACCGATCAAGAGCTCCGATCCGAAGAAAGATGGACGAAAGCACAAGCCAATCCAAGCCAATCATCATTTTAATAGTTATTTACGCTAACTGACGTGCCGGACGGTAAAATTCCGTGTAATTCCGTGTAGTGCACAAACGCCCCATGGCTTCATTCATTTGCCATTAGGTAGAACTCTGTCTAGATACAAATCATTAGAACGATATTGTGACACGCTATTAAAAACAAGGTATGTGACATTTTTTACAGTACATACTTATCTTGTTGCGGAGCAATCGACATATCTACGACACCATCTATCGGTCGGTATTCTATTTACCAATACGTCAGTTGCAAAATCGGCTGTGTCCGTTTATTATAAAATAAAGTCTCGATAGAAATGCGTTCGCTTATCCGTTGTTATGGAGAGATTGCTTGCATCGTTTCTGGAAGAACCTGTTGCTGCTTTCTCACTTTCAAACATCAACAGAAAGTACAATTCAAAACATTTTACAGGTTGAATATATTTGATATCATTAATTGATTCGGATTGAAATAATATCTTTTTTTTAATTTTTAACATTATAACTACAACTTTTTCTTTAAATATATCTGATTTCATTATTGATTCGGATTGAAAAAATATTTCTTTTTAATTTTAAACTTTGTAACTACCACTTTTTCTTTCAATTAATTATGACGCGCATTTTTATGCATTCAGTATCATTTTCCATAGATATATATACACAATAGTATGACTTCCATTTAATTTAAAAAAAAATGGGAAGTGTGTATTATGTTTGTTTTAGAAATCATATATCAGAGTTTGATTATCATTTAATAGATAACAATCACACATGACTAATGCCTCTCCTCTATTTCCATATTCCTTTTGATAAAAAAAATAGAAATGGATCCTACCCCCTCTTCATCTTACAACGTCCCAAGGGCACAGCTCTAAAATTTAGACTTTGAAACTTTTGTCACCTTAGATATTAAGAAAAAGTTATATTATTGAGTAAAATTTATATTATTAATAAATATATCTGACCTCGAGGGACTCTTTCGAGGGATTTTTTCTTTTACTATCCTCTATCAGCACGCAAATAGTTTAGAAAACACAGCACCACATCGATGTGGTGTTAACTTGATCGTTAATAATTTAATGAAGGCAGGGTAAAAAGTCCATCACTCGGGATGACATACGTGTACTTGTTCTAATAACAAAAAAAACAAACAACATTAATAAAATGAGAAAGTTTATTGTCTTTATTTCTTATTAGAAAGCACAGTGGAGTCCATTCCACTTTTTCTTCTTCTTTTCCATTTAAATCTACCGCCTTTTCCGTCATCGTGTGGCCAATACGGTGGAATTAATTTGAATAAATTATCGAATTTATCCACTGCACCGCCGTCGAATGCACATGCGTGTAAATGAATTTTTCAAGTGATCGTGGTATTTTGTAATATGTACTATGCGACAAACATGTTTGTTCTCCCTCCCTCGCTATAGACTGGGCAACTTAATTAGATCGGAGAACGAGATAAAAGACTACTTAATGAATTGTTAAAATAAAAACGTGTTCTTATTTGCCAATACATTGGACCTTTATTTAATTGATATAGCCGAGTCGATAAAAATGTCTTAAATTTTATTTTCCATATATAAAGCATTGTTAACTTTGTGGAAGTGTAGTATATCACTCTCCTTATCCATATCTTCACTTGTTTTATATAAATAGCAAACCATAACAGTTTAACGTAAGTCTACATTTAACCTGATGATTGAATGATTATTCCGAAACCGGTCGTCCCGAATTATTATTTTTTTAAAGTGGTATTACACAACGAACGTGAATGATAAAAAAGTGTTATCTTAAAATCCTCCTATCAGTTTACACACGTACAGGTTTCCATAAAAAGTTTCCTTCATATGGAAATCTGGGTATTTACAGGGCTTATGACTTATCATAGACTGGTTAAGTGATCACTTTACATACGTGCAACATTCACCATTCTACCCATGATTGACAACCTTACTATTCAAATTTTTGGAAATCTACATAAATATATCATTAATCTCATGACACGTTGCCTGTGAGTTCACTAGAGCTATCTATGGTGGGATGGGGATTATTTTGTTTAACAGAGACCCTTATATTTGAATGTATGCAAGATTCTAACTGGATTATTTTACATATTGGGAAACGCCTGAAAACATGATTTTTATACAGCTTTGACCAAATTATTATATTAACAATAGTTTATTGTTTTCATTTTGCCTACATATGATTAACGATCAAGACAACATTGATTGAAGATGACTCAGTATCCTTTGCACCATTTTAGTACAGATAACATTAAGGAGTAGCAGAGGAATAAAATTTTCACCCAAAAAAAACCCGTTTTATTTTTATTACAAGAATGCACTGGAACAATAAAACTTTTTCCTAAAGCCCAATTGACCCACGTCATTTTCCACCGAAACTATGGTCACTTCCGAAATGATTATTCAATTATTTCCTGCAAAAAACCTACCAACCCATTCCCCGTTCGTCTCAACATTGTTGACAAGATGGCGGCCCTGCTCGCGAGCGTAATTGTTTGTTTTATGATCTGGCAACCAGTTTTAATTGAGACGAGAAATGATACCTACGTGGAATTGCCCAAAGGTAAAAAATCGCTGATCGAAAATTGCACGCGATTACGTCAAACTGACATCATTATTAACGGTCCATTTTGAGGTTTTTAATTGCACACGATGAGAATTTTGATTGATGGAATTTGCTGATTGCTACATTACACTACTTACCGGCTTACTTGTGAATGAGATACCTCGGTATATAGAGTATAATAACACTACCAATTGTGTATTCGAGATCAGCCGGTTGTATACAAATTGATAGACGTGGGCGATCGAATGGGGAAACCGAAAGAAATAACTATTGATTTATTTTGTATTATTTTTTGACATCTCAATAAAGGTGAAGAAGAATATTGAAGTCTGGGCATTTACGAGGCTTACGACCGTCATAGGTTGGTTTAATTGATCACTTTACGCACGTGTAACATTCACCAATACTACCCATGATTGACAACCACACTACTCAAATTCTTGGAAATTCTATATATATGATCCAATTTCGAAATATTGTACAAGAATCACTAGAATTTTCACTAGAGACATCTATTGGTGAGACGTAGAAGCTTTTACTGAACAGAAACTCTTATATTTATATATGAGGCCCGAATCCTGGATTATGATCACATACTTATATGAGAAACGCCAGAAAATATTCTTTTGATTTTTATTATTTTAGCTTATAATTTAACCAGATTATTTATTAACAAAACTTTGAATGTGTCCAAATACTTGTTTACAAATTGGGATTATATCCAATTAAAAGAGTTATTTACCGTGTTTTTTTTAAAAATAATATGATTAATAACTCCTTGAATTGGAGATAATCCAGATTTGTGAACAAGTATTTGAACACATTGCTCACTCCTTTCAAGAACGTCATAAATCAAAAATCATAAATTTTCAGTTGTACATGTTTTCGGAATGCACAGAAAATGTACTATATCCCAGCAAAAGCGGCATATTTTTAACTGAATATTCACCCGCTACAGGGCAGAAAGTGTTATTTTTACATTTTGAAGAAAAAGTATTGTTTAAAAATTTTTTTAAAGATACTAAATATTTTTTAAATGGAGAAAAAACCTTCAGGTTTTAGCTTGAAAGATCTGTTGCACTGTAAAAAGTTCAAAAAGTGGCTTGATATTTATTTTTAATACATTGCGTTATATTTTAAACTTTAAAAACGTTCTCCTGAAAAATTAAGTTTTTTGATTTATGACGTTCTTGAAAGGAGTGAGCGACATCTCAAATGTTATTAACAATTTCTTTAAAACAAATCATTACTTAATTCTGTTTTTGGATTCTAGGATTAAAAGGTAAGTAGTGAAAAAATTCCGTTGCCTGTACATCTTCACTGATGTAATTTGCATCCCATAAAATGCTAACTGCTTTTGAGTAACGAGATATTTAGACTATACGTTATAGCTTATACGAAAATTCATTACCAGTTTTTGATCTTCTGATCCTTTTTGTTGTTAATCTTGTATAGGGCAATGCGTTATATTGAAGCGATGTAATCTTGAACGTTCATCATATGGCGTTTCCTAGAACGTTCTTTTGATAGTGGTATATATTTTATATGATACAAATGACGTTTATCCTTTAGTCTTAGAATCCAAAATTAGTATTTGACAATTTGACAAAAAGTAGGAAAATACAGTGTAAATCGAAAGGAAGTAACGAATACCATCCCCATCGATTAAAAGTTATCCATTAACACAACATTACAAATTTATATCCTAAAAATTTATACAGTATAAAGTTGCTTCTTGCCAATTAGACTAAAGTAATTATGAACATTGTTTTTTTAATCGACGCTATTGTATTTGAAAATGTTGTAGATCACACGGATGTTTTTTTTTGTTGAAAATTTAACTTACGTTTTTGCAATTGACTGACACCATCCAATACTTACACACAGATCAATAAAATCGGATATAATTTCAAATCTTATTAACACTTGCTAGAAATTATTTGTGAACTTGTCGGCCTCCATAGTGTAATGGTCAGCACGCTCGGCTACCACACTGGAGGTCCCGGGTTCGATTCCCAGGGGGGGTCAAATAAATAAAAGTGATTTTTTCACTCCAATATTTAATCAATATTACCCTGGACTGGTACCTGAAGCGGAGGGCTGATCACCTTGCTTTCATGCAATTAACGATCAAGTAAGCACTGCGTTGCTACGATGCAGTGCCCTATGCACCATTGGGTGCGGATAAGGGTTAAAAGAATAAAAGAGAAATTATTTATCTGATAAAAAAAAACCTGATGATAAATAGGAATTCTATAGTATCGCATGAATGATAAATTGATGATATAAATAATGTAATACTTTTGCTTTTTTAATTAAATCCTAAGTTATTCCTAAAAAAATTCAAATAAATATTACCCCTTTGCCGTGTCTGCGAGCCACTGTAAGCAGTTCCTATTGTCCCATGGTTGAAATGGAAATTGCCTATGTAATATTCAAGACCTATTTGTGGACACTTCCTTACATCATACAACATCAGTGTCAAGCACCCAACCGGCTCGCAATGACGTTTTTGTGTACTTGTCAATAAATGTATAGAATTCGAGATTTTCCAAGGTTTTTCGATTGTTGAATGAAACGTTCAAAAACCGTGTAAAATAAAGTGGCAATTTTAAAGTGCTAAATTTATTTTCAAACCTATTTATTTTTTAGTCCAAAGCTGATCAAAAAAACATGTAAATAAAAAATACTTTTTGAAGATGTCTTTAGATGGAGAAGGCAACGAAGTAGACAATTGGTATACGCATGTGAGGAGAATTGAACCTTCCAGACTCCTCCACAATGCACGGCACGACCAACCGCGAAGTAGGTGACTCCTGGAAAGACCACCAAAGAGAGGGATTAGGAGCTGGGAATCAACATCCCAGGAGGATTATCCCTCTTAAAAACAGGCTTCAAGGCCTACATCAAGAAAAAAATGTCTGCAAAAAACATAATTTCATATAAGAAATGGAACCATCTAGACTCGCACTGCACGACCAACCCAAGGAGGACGATTCCCGAGTAGACCACCAACGAGATGGATTGACAGCCAGGGATCGACGTCATAGGAGGTTATCTCTCTTAAACAGGCCACAAGTCCTATACCAAGAAGAAAAAGCAAATTTTATAAAATCATAAGTAATTATCTTTCTTGTGGTGGCCCTGTGCTGGGGTCTGGTCCATACCGTCTCTCATTTGTTCGGCAAATCACCGTTTGTTCTGCTAGGAGAGTGACGTCACTGGGTCCGCACTTGCGCGTTGTTGCGGAACAGGTTATACGTAAAGCAAACAATGCAAAATTTATTCATTGTTTCAGTGCCGCTCGGGCGCAAGGCTCCTTTGTTGCCGATTCGAAATACCAGCCGACCTCAGCGGAGGAGATAAAAGTTATAATTGAAATCTTTCACGGACGACTTGACCCGACTCAAAGGGAAATACATACTCGGTCTCGCTGATAGAAAGGCATGTCTACTTGTTGACTGCAAGGATAACAATTACAAAGATATCTTCGACTTTGACATCTCAACATAGATTATGAAGAGTATGGAACAACATTTTGAGTGCATCCAAATACTTCACAAATCGCTCACTCCTTTCAAGAACGTCATAAATCAAAAATCATCAATTTTCAGTTATGCGTGTTTTCGGAATGTCCAGAAAATGTACTATATCCCAGCAAAAGAGGCATATTTTTAACTTAATATTTACTCGCTACAGGGAAGAAAGTGTTGTTTTTGCATTTTGAAGTAAATGTATTGTCTAGTCATTTTTTTAAATATACTAAATATTTTTCAAATGGAGAAAAAACCTTCGAGTTTTACTTAAAAAGATCTGTTGCATAGTAAAACGTTCAGGAAGTGGCTTGATATTTATTTTTAATACATTGCATTATATTTTTGAACTTTAAAAACGTTGTCCTGAAAAATCAAGTTTTTTGATTTGTGACGTTCTTGAAAGGAGTGGGTGAAATCTGGATAGGAGTTATTTTTATATTTTGACATATCGCTCACTCCTTACACACTCAAAATGTGGTTCTACTCTCTTCTTAATCTATGTTTGTTGAGATGTCAAGAAATCAAGGATGTCTTTGCAACTGTTTTTATGCCTTATTCCTGTAACTACCTAGACTTCCATATTATTCTTAAATTGATAAGATATTAAATTGTATCAGTAACTCCCAAGCAGAGAAAACCTAGATTTGTGAAGTATTTGGACACACAAAATGTTGATCCATACCTATTCTTTATCGTCTATGTTGAGATGTTAAAAAATCAAAGATGTATTCGCAACTGTTGTCCTCGCAGTCGGCAAATAGACATGCCTTATTCCTGTTAACACCCAGACTCTTCATATTCTTCCTTATTTGTCTGTGTTGATATCGCTCACTCCTTTCAAGAACGTCATAAATCAAAAAACTTGATTTTTCAGGAGAACGTTTTTAAAGTTTAAAAATAAAATACAATGTATGAAAAAAAATATCTAGCCACTTATTGAACTTTTTACTGGGCAACAGATCTTTTTAGGTAAAACCTGAAGGTTTTTTCTCCATTTGAAAAATATTTAGTGTATTTGAAAAAAAAAAATAAAAAAACTTTACATTTTATTCAAAATGCAAAAACACCACTTTCTGCCCTGTAGCGGGTAAATATTAGGTAAGTAAAAAATATGCCACTTTTGCTGGGATATAGTACATTATCTGAGCATTCCGAAAACACGCACAACTGAAAATTGACGATTTTTAATTTATGACGTTTGACGTGATTTTTTAAAGGAGTGAGCGATATTTTATAACACTATCTGCGGGCGGATTCGCGCTCATAATAAATGAAACATTTCTAAAAAGAAATGATAATATTTAACCATACTGTATACATTGATATGCGATCAAAAGATGCTGCAAAAGTCATGCGTAGAAATAACTTACACAAAATTTACGATGAGTCGAGTGAAAATGTAAAATTACCCTTCCCGCCCAACACCACCAGTCGAGTGAAACTGTAAAATTACCCTTCCCGCAGATAGTGTGAATTGCCCTTCCCGCAGATAGTGTGAATTGCCCTTCCCGCAGATAGTTAAGAGAAAACGTTACAATTGTTTCGCCTCGTTAGGGCATTATCGGACTACCGCGTACGGGTGGGTACCTGGTTGCCTCGACGAGCGGTAATGTCCCGAAGGACGGTTTGTTAACGGCTACAAGTTTACACATTGTACCGCCAATCTGGGGACGAATCTGATTGGCCGACAATGGCGGCGGGCTGTCAGTTGGCGGGCTTTTGTGCGCATGCGCGGGAGGCCGCGGGACGATTGTTCGCGGAATGAGCAGCACAATAAGCGCGACACAATGCTCCGTCGGTAATGGTAATGTCGGTAAAACAAGTGAATCGCTGGTTTAACATGTTCGAAACTTGAACCCGAGAGATTTACGGCCGTTCGGCAATGGGTTTTGTTATTGAACGATTTTCGGAACATAATGGAACACGCTCTCGAAAATTGGCACTTGTCTCTAGTGAAGCGAAAAGTATACTATTACCACACAAACAAAATGTGATCTCATTTAAAAACTGATCAACTTGCTTATTGACTTACTGGAACTGCTGGAACGTACAAGTTTTAGAGTTAGTTCCCAGTTAAATTACCAGGGCAACTGACACCTTAGCGCTTCTTACGAGTAAAAAAAAACTCAATTTTTTTTTAAAATTTTTTTTTGCAGATACTTTGTGGCACATTTTACATACTTTATAAATATTATTTTATAAACCTTTTTCATCTTCAAATCCTTATTTACATCCGATGGTGCATAGGGCACTGCATCATATAAACACAGTGTTATCTTTATCGTTAATATATGCGGATAAAACTTAAAAGAAGAAGAAGATAAAATCGATGATTTTTTTCATTCTTAAATTTATTCAATATTACCCTGGACTGATACTGATAGCGGAAGGCTGATCACTTTTCGTTCATGCATCAACGATCAAGAAAACACTGCGTTTATATAGCGCAGTGCCCTATGCACCATCGGGTGCGGAGAAGGGTTTGAAGATCACAAATACTGTAATCTAAAGTGATGTTAAAAGTACAATAACATTAAAGGAAATTTAAAAATTCATAGAGTTTAAAATTTGATGTCTGATGAAAATGCAACACAGTAGTTGAAATTAACAATTCATATCCTGTGTCTGAGCGTTTGATATCCTGCGATGTCCATTTTGAAAGCACCCCCTCGAGAATTTATTTTTATTATTAAATTATATGGTTTTCCCCCAATTCGGCCGTTTTAAAGCGGGGTTGATGCAGCCCCTAGCCGATACGTCGAGGTACACGCGGGGGTCAATAATTTTTCATCCAATTTTATGGCACTTAGAAGAATTATTGGCAGGGAGGGTGAAAGGGTTGTTATTGAAACGACATAACGGAAATTTGCATAGCTTTTTTAAAAAAAAACATTAAATTCGTATATTTTTCGTAACAATTTTAAAATTATTTAGAATAACATAATTTATCATTTTTTTCTTAATATCTATTCTAACCCTTTTCCGCACCTCATGGTGCAAAAGGCACTGAATCGTTTTATCTCAGTGTTATCTTAATTGTAACTTACATGAAGGCAAACTGATTACTCCTACGTTTCAGCGACCAGTCCAGGGTAATATTAAATAAAGATTAGAGTGTAAAATCACTAATATTTATTTTCTTCCCCTCCTGGGAATCAAACTGAGGACCTCGAGTACAGTAGCTAAGCACGCTAACCATTACATCACGTAGGTGGACTTTCTTTATAAAATAAACACCTCTTCAAATCAATCTTATTCTGAGGTAATATTAATATCAAAAATATGTTGAAATATTAGAATCATTACAATATACATCAAATAAGGATAAAAACTACTACTGGTACCATCACGCCGTTTCCTTGTAGAGGTCGCAAGGATGAAACTCTGTCTCTGGTCGAGCCAAGTCTTTGGCTGTCCTCGTTCTGTTATCCCGTTCACATTCGTCAAATATACTTTCTTACGTTATTCTCTCGTTATCCATTCGCTCCACATGTCCACACGACCTTAAAACACTTTTGTTAATATTTTTAACTATCCCTAGTTGACCGGACAGCTTTAAAAATACAAAATAACAGTTTATTTTCATCACATGAAAACTAATTTTTTTTAAAATGAAAACTTTAAAGAAAATATGTCCAGGACATATGAATCTAGGGTGGCTCTGTATGTGTTCCATTTCAAAACAGAAGTAATCATAAAGGGTTGAAAAAGGGAAAAAAACTCTACATGAACATCATTTTTTTAATTTCAAATCGTTGTTCGCGTGGAATCGACCCATCAAGAAAAGATACTCGATTTAAGTTTAAAAATAATACAATACTTTGTATATTAAAAGCATTGTTAACTTTGTGGTATGATAATATAACACTCTTTAGTAAGTGGTATTACATAAAATGGACGATGAATGATTAAGAGAGTGTAAAAGTCATATTAATTTATTACATTTAATTTGTAGGGAAAAAAAATATTTTTTGACAAAAAGTATTGTATTTTATATAACCATGTATTGGTATCTAAAAAGCGATTAAAGTAATACAGAGTATGGAACATTTTACTAAAATACTTATTCTAATTTATTCTTATTAGTTTCGGGTTGTGGTCCCGTGGTAAGTGTCGCGGACTATTAATATTAAGAGTTTCTCGTTTCGAACCCACTCTACCACAATTTGATACCTATTTCTAAGAATGAGCCGCTTAGGCTCACAGAAATGATATGAAATTGAAATATTTGTGCAAATAATAAAAACACAAATATTTCTCTTTAAAAAAAAAACAATAATAATAATAAGTTTCATATCCTATTAACGAAAGTTATTGAAGGCAATAATTTATTTCTATGTTGCAATTAGATTTGTCTGGGTTTCTTAGTTTCTTAAATTCTGAGAAAAATATTTGATCCATTTCTTGTATGGTTTTACTACATTGGAATCTCCCTCTAAAATTCAGGAAATGAAAGTTCAATCGTCAAATTAACAATCGATCTTTACGATACATCTCTCGAAATCAAACAACTTGATATATTTATTATGATGGAATTTAAATTAAAATCATTTATTTTTAATATGAATTTTACTTGTTATTTACCACTATTACATAAAATCTATTGTGTAACGTATATCCATGCTTTCTGCATCATTTTCAAACACTTAACACAAGTGTCTTCCGAATCAATTAGTAAAAATTATTCACTTTGTACGAATGAGTTTTATTATTCTAACAAATTAATAACAATACTGGTAAAAAAAATACTTTTATGGTGCTTCTTAAAGCAATCTTTGATACATTTTCAATAATTAAATTCTGAATGTATTTTCTGTCTGGAAATATAAAAATGGCATGAATTATCCAAAATACACCTTATACAAATATTGTAACAGTTTTTTTTTATCAATTATTTGATTATCAATGTTGATAAGAATTTTAAAAAGTGACTATAAATCGGGATGCATTTATATGTTTCTAAAACTTTTATCAAAAAACATGTATTTTTTTTATAAAATAAAAACTATTTAATCATGCAGGAATTTTTAATTTAAAATTCTAAAAACAATAAGATCATTTTCAGCAATATTTATTATCTCTTATAATATTATTTTTTGCGTCTCATCAAAGATGAAGAAGAATATGATGAGATCCTTCATCTTTGATGAAATGTCAAAAAATAATATGAAAATAACTCCTGTAATTTGAGATAATGCAGATTTTGTGAACAAGTATTTGGACACACTCAAAATGTTGTAAATAAGTTATAATGGTGATATGAAGAAACATACTTTCTGAAGTATATTTTTTAAATTTATATTTTATCAGTTAAGCATTCTATATTCTACACCATACGACTTGTATTTCTATTAACAACTTATAGGTTACGCCAAGATTTTTACCTTTTCATTTGGTTCATCACTACTAACTAACCATCACGCCGCTTTACGCTTTCACGTTTCAGTCAGAGAGAATAGAACGCCACACCACTCCGTCTATGTAAACGTTTCTCGACTCTCCACATTCATGCATCTCTTCAGACACACCCGCCAATTATTTAGACTTCTGACCTGACCACTTTCAAGTATTTCAAATATTACCTAGATTTTCTCGGTCTTTTTTTGCTTCTATTTTAAACTACATTCGTCATATATATTTGTTTCGTTTTTTCCTCACTCATTCATTCATATGTCCAAACCTCAACACACCTTTCTTAATTTTACCTACAATGATTATTTCAGCCTTGCATTATTTCCTTCATTCACTATTCTAACATCATGCATAATTTTACCGCACATTCATCCAAATGATCGCTCCTCGACTGTATTTGGTCAACTTTTATCCTTTATTGCGTATTTTAGAAATGAAATTATTCCAAATAAAGGAATTTAAATATCTACTGATTTCATGAATGATTTATGTATGATGTATTAGTGATATTCATTCATTTAAACCCTTATCCGCACCCCGATGGTGCATAGGGCACTGCATCATATAAACGCAGTGTTATCTTGATCATTAACATGAAGGAAAGGTGATCAGCCCTTCGCTTCAGATACCAGTCCAGGGTAATATTGAATAAATATTAGAGGGAAAAAATCACTTATATTTATTTGACCCTCCCTGGGAATCGAACCCCGGACCTCCAGTGCAGTAGCCGAGCGTGCTGACCATTACACTACGGAGGCGGAGGCGGACATTAGTGATATAACGTTAGAAATATTTATAGTAAATATTTTGTAAATAAATATATATTTTGCAAATAAATTTATATTTTGTAAATAAATTTATATTTTGGGAAACTTATTTTTACAATGGAATAAAATTTATTGTCATTTCGAATTTGGAACGTTTGTTTGTCGACAACTTGTCGTATAATCTATTATAATGTAGGCTTGGCTGATGTTATATATCTGATAACAAGTTTTATTCAACAATTTGTTTGTTATTATATATATACGAGCGAATTTTTATCATGACTCACAACGAAAATTTGTTATGTTAAATTTAAACACATTTCGCTTTAATTTATCAGGTCTTTCAGACTCTGGAGCACGCAATTTAAAAAATATTGTTACAATAAATAAAAATTAAACTTACTTTCAATTTACATTTTAGACATAAGAGAAAAATAATGTTTTGGTATTTATAGGGCTTATGACCTGTCATAGGCTCGTTAAGTGATCACTTTAAACACGCGCAACATTCACTATTCTATCCATGATTGCCACCATAATACTAATTTTTTTGAGACTCCTACATATATACATGTAATAAAATACCTAGGTACCTACCTATACATTTTATTAAGTACTTACAAATAGTACCTACATAAAACAGTTCTACCACCAGATATCGCATGCGTCGCACTGAATAAAACAAAAGACATCAGATAGAAAAAATATAATATTGTTAACTGTCAGAATCAGATAGATAGAAAATTATTGTAAAGATTAACTGAGAATAAACTTTTATTGTCGTTTCTTTAATAACAAAGCAACACATTGTTTATTTTATTATTATACACTCACTTTACATATTATTTACACCCAATTTACGAAGGAAAATATTACCACGTTATATACATATAAGACTGTTTTATGGAATCATCTATGCTTGGATTGGGAAAGCTTTTATTCATCAGAGACCCTTTGGCAAATGCTTGAAAACGTTATTTTTAACTTTTATGCAGCTTTTAATATATATAAAAAATAAATAAAATAAACAATCTCCCTAAGTGGAGAAAACCCAGTTCTGTGAACAAGTATTTAGACACACCCAAAATGTTAAGAATAATATAAACGTTCATAAATTCTATATTATATTTAACCTAAGTACGTTTATATTCATAAACGTACTTAGGTTTCAATTATTTCGAACATTAACAAAAATATATAATACAAAAAAAAACTTTTAGTACGGAAATTTCTTGGCAGATTTTTTTTATTTTATACAACAACAAAAAAATCATGTTTTTTTCTACATTTATTTTATTTGCACGATTCTGATAATTCTTTTGAATTTAATTATTTTTGTGATAGCTGTTTCGCTTAGCGCGAGTAGCATCCTAGAAAAACGCACGCAATACGTAGTGGAAAATCCAATGATATTGACCGTTTTAAATAAACTTTTATCTTAAATGAGGTTTTTATTCGACACAACTTGCCTAATGCCCTTGCAATGTAAAATATTGGATATGTTTTTTTTTTAATCCGCAATATTTCTTATAATAATTTAAAATAAAACATATTAAACTACAAATTTATAACCTTACTTACTTCCAGATTACCCTGTTCTGATATATTGCGAATGAATATCTTATCAGTAAATTAAACAGTGTCTATTGTTAGCCGCACCAGAATATTTTTATCGCATTTCCTACCTTTTTTTAAACATGAAACTCGTAATCAAAATGATAGGTTATACGATTGTTATTAAATTAATGTGCAAGTCTTTCATTCGTCTGTCCGAGATTTTCAATTAATTAAGAATTTTCTTTTTCACTATCAACAGTGCAATATTTTGTATAAAAATTAAATTGCTAGTAATATCGGTTTATCAAAAATAAATCATACACGAAGTACGCTTAGTAAAAGGAACTTTGAAAATTATGCGAAAAATACTCTGTAATATACTCCCATTACCCATAAAATCATTAAATTACGAAAAAAAAATTTTTTTTTCAATAGATTTGGGTTAAAATTAAATAAATCATCTTTTTATTTATTGTTTCGGCATTAACTTTGTGGTAAGACATGTTACAATGATTAAAGAAAACACTTGTTTTTTACCACTTGAGTTTTATTGTGGACTACATGTTTCAGAAGTTAAACTTCCATCATTCAGGTCTGTATAATAACATTATATTTATTGAAACAATAAATAAAATATCAGTGGCCAGTACGGCAAATAAGGCAAATAAATATAAAATTATTATACAGACCTGAATGATGGAAGTTTAACTTCTGAAACATGTAGTCTATAATAAAGCTCAAGTGGTAAAAAACAAGTGTTTCTTTAATCATTGTAAATAAATCATCCATGATAATGATATACTTATAAATTATCTGATAAATAATGAATAAATCGTTTTTTTAATGCGCCCTAGGCACGCAAAAACCCAGTGAGGGCTAACAATCTAGTATTTGGCAAAGCCCCTTCACTGCTTAAACAAAATATATGTGGAAAAAACTATACAAAAGTTATATTATTATGAAAAATGCAGTTTATCAAGAAATGTCAGTACAAAACTAAAATCTGATAAAATAACAATAAAGGAATGTGAAAATGGAGTAGGATTTAACTCACCTAAAAATATCTTCGTAAAATAATCGATACCTTAAATAAATAAAATATATCCCCAATTTTTAAACAAACATATTGTTGATATCCATCAAAACCCAGAAAAAATACTGCAAATATTGTATAATAATCAAATTGATAAGGGAATGTACTTAACAAATTTACCTAACCTATTGAATAATATTATTCCACGATAACGGCCAGTTCAAATTTGGTTCTGAGTAGGAATACTTAAATATCGTTAAGTTATCAGCGAGTCTTAATTTAAACATAACCTTATTTTTTTTTATATAACTTAAAATGAACTAATTTAAAACTTAATAAATGTAATACTACTTTAATAATAATAATACTTGAAATAATATTTCACAAAAATTCATGTAACTGTTATTTCACTTTAACAAATTGTTTTAACCAAAAAGTGTTTTTTCTCTTAAATCTGTGGCAAAAAATTAAGTGTAATATTTTTCTTTGTTTTTTCCTGTTAAATATATTTTTGTAAATAACAGTGAAGTTAGTTAGTTATTTATTTGTTACAGATGAATGAAGGAACTAAAGGAACACAGAATTTCAGGAAGATCTTCAAGCTGCTGCGCGCAATTTGTCGTTATGAATAATAAGGTTAGTGAAAAAAAACATAATATTATTAATAATATAAATAAGTCAAATATGAATTAAATTTTTACCACACAAAAAGGAAGATATAATACATTTATTATTTTGGTAAAAGTACAGAATAGATTTATTTTTTTCAAATTGTTTTATCACCCGGTTTTATTCAAATTAAAGTTACTGAAAGGTTTTTACTTTTCCACACAAATATAATAAATAATATTTAAAAAAAAACACACACATAAGTTTATTCATAAACACATACTACGCGAAATAACTAACTGGGCCCATATGTATTTTTTTAAAACCTTGAAGTTGAGTGTGCAGAATTAAATATGAATGCAATGCAATATCAATATGATTTATTATATCGGACACTAAATTATTGATGTACCACTTAACTAAGGATATTTCTTAATTATGTACGTTTTATAAATAAATCCTTTTTATAAGTGTACCTTATTTGCCTTTACGTAAGTAACGATACAGATAACAATGTATTATGCAGGTTAGATGAAGAAGGAAGTACACAAATCAAATAACGTTTAATAAGTCACCTTCAATTAATATAATAAATATAAAACGTTTGCAAAAACACAAACTAAAATCACTTTATTTTTGTTGATGTTACCCAAGTATCAATTTTAAATATACAAATATTTCATAGGTCTTTTACAAAATCGGAAGAAAATAGCAAATAACTACTGTAATAAATTTTATATTCCCAAGTACAATTTTTCATTTCAACCCTCTTGTATTGAACGAAGAAATTTATAGCAAAGCATGTTTAAAATACGGGTATAAGAAATAAAGGGTTAATACTGCTTACGTTTTTAAAATAAATTTTTTTTTTTTATATTTTGATGAATATGTCATATTTTGGGGCTCTGGTTATGTATTTTTTATAAGATCAATTCACTGCTTTGTAGCTTTGAGCGATCATTCAAATTTGATATTTTGTCCATAGTCATAAAACAAATACTAAAACTGTCATAATACTGGGACATACTACGAATTACGTCATTAATTATCGTTTACTGGCACAAAAAATCACTACGTTAGTACGTATTCTTTTATGTATTACTCTATAAATATGTCGGATATATCACATTATTTATCACAGTGCTGCTATTGCTAAAGTTGTGTAATGTTGTAATATTAAAATGCAGTTGCACGAGAAATATCAGTTCAAAACTAAAAGCATTGCTTTGATGTTTCCACTGTTTTATCTAGCTTTTAAAATAAAATAATTGTGGCTATTTTTATTGAAAATTCATCTGTAATATAGTTCATTAATTTTATTCTACCACTGTTGATATTTTCATTGCATCAAAGTATCGAGATAACCATTTTTTTATCATAAAAATGTTATGACCATTCAGTTATTATATTTTGAAAACCGGGTGGTAAAATAAATAAATAAAAAAACTCAACTTCTTTACAAAACAGTCAACAATACGGAAATGGAAAAAAAATACCTAATTATTTGAATGCCCGAAAATAAGGTGTCAATTTAAATTTCACTGAAAAAATATGACATTTTGTCATTTTTTAAATATCGTCAATCTTCTGACTGGTTGTAAAGGGTCCGCCAAATAACTTTTTTTTTTTGAAAATGCTATAAAAAAAAACTACTGAACTACGGCTGTGTGGCACGTAGCGCCGTCCTGTTGAAACCAAATGTTGCCAATATCCTCCTCTTTAATTTTTGTGAACAAAAATCCGTTCAACATGGCCCGATAACGATCGCCATTGACTGTAACGGCCACTCCTTGCTCATTTTCAAAGAAAAATGGCCCAATTATGCCTCTGGACCAAAATCCGCACCAAACAGTGACTCATTTTGGGTGTACCGGCTTTTCAATGTATGCGTGAGGGTTTTCTGTGCCCCAAATACGACAATTTTGCTTGTTTACATACCCGCCAAGATCAAAATGAGCTTCATCCGAAAAGATGATTTTTTTGGCAAAATCGGCATCTTCTGTAAGTCGATCGCAGGCCCACTCAGCGAAGCGAAAACGCATTGGATGGTCAGTTGGCTTCAACTCCTGAACCAATTGGACTTTGTTTGGCGTCATACCAAGGTCTTTATGCAAAATTCGTCTCAATGATGTCTCCGAAATGTTCAATTGTTGAGAACGACGGTGAATTGATGTTGATGGCGCTTCACGCACACTTTCTGCCACAACATCGATATTCTCGGGTGTACGCACTGTTTTTGGCTTTTCACGCTTTGGTTTATCGATGAGGATGCCAGTTTCGTTCACTTTTTTCACAAGATAACGAACATACGGAGCTGACGGTGCTTCTCTTCTTCCAAAAACCGTACGCAATTTTCGCACACATTCTGCAACATTACCATGATTTTCAAAGTAATGTCGCAATATTTCCCAGCGTTGTTCAAGCGTATACACAACCATATTCGCTTAGCGGAAGGATAAAACTAATTATCTGTCAAATCAGACATGAGCTAAGTGTTACCATTCACGAAATAAGCACTAGTTGAAAAAAAAAACTTTAGATGGCGGACCCTATAGTAACTGATAAATTCAAAGAATTTCAGTTGTAAACAGTTTTATTAATAAAAAAGTTTCCAAGCGTACGTCTTCACTAAATATCATGTCTTTAGAACCATGTCTTTAGAACGATATCGAATACTTTAACATGAAATCAAAACAAAACAAAATCTTACTTTTCTATTCTTTATCGATAAATGGAGACAAAATAATCGGGCTTTTGAAAGATGTCAAATATTTTTCGTATGTAATAATGAAATCAGTACAAAACAAAATCGTACTTCTCTATTCTTCATCGATAAATAAAGACAAAATAATCGAACTCAGATAGGACTGTAAGTCAGGAGAGTGACGATAATTTGATGTACGGATATCCCTAATAAGACTTTATTACGACGCTACGTAGATTGCCTAATTTTAGGCGCACGATCCATAAAACGATCTAAAACATTCGAAAAATATGTGTAAATACTGATGATGTATTTGTTGACCGCTTCTTTCATTCGATATGGACGTGTTTTTAATCCACACTTAAAGCGAGCATGTATCATTACATGGCTTATAAATGTTTAAGATTAGTTCACCTACGTGTAGAGAATATAATATTCTTGACCGACGGGAAATGGTCACGTAAACATTTTAAATGGGCACAATTCCTACGTTCATCGCCGATATTTCCGATTTATAGCCAACAAAACTGGGCTCAATTCCCGGTTTAGTACCCCCGACCTCACAATTCTTACTTGTGTTATCATAAAATAAAAAATATATAAACTTTTTTCCCACTCGTCAAATACAAATATACACGTATTTTAGGGGCGGTTAACTTTCGGGACGGGCAGTATAAGGAGTCGGGGTCACAAACAAGCGATAATCATCCTTATGCGAGCCTATAAAGCGGAAAAATTCGCAAAAGCACTTTGTGTTATTGGAATCCTACGCAGATAAGTTGGGCCTGTTTTCCAGTAGGAGGCCCTCCGGTGAATTCGGAATTTTTCTATCGGAGTCGATACATTACAATGTTTTATTCGAGAGGGTAGTTTTCTTCCATTTTTTTTGCATACGATACACCTACATTTGTATAAGCTGAAAGTCGGCATCCCTATCATTGTAATGGAATATATTTCTTCAGAGTGTATTGGCTCCATGTTTTCAGTTTTTAAGCGAATGAAACGATAAAACTACGAACCAAACATACACTGACTTTCAATAACTAAAATTCATTCAAATTCTGTGCCAATCACATAATGTTAAAAGTTGCGGCATTCACTTTGTGGTAAGACAAGATTACACTATAAATAAATACACTTGTTTTTGACCACTTGAGTATCATATTGTTACGGATAGTTTTGGAAGCTGCATATGTTTACATTTACGGTTATCAATATAAACTATATTCAAACCCGTAAACGGAATCATCTGTAGCATCAGATACTAGTTGAAACAATCAAATAATAAGTTGTAAAAAACAAGAGTTTTGTTTATAATTTAAAATAATTAAAGTCTTGAAGGTTTTCCGCAGATACTTTGTGGCACATTTTATAAACTTTATAAAATTAATTAACTTTGTTTAAAAAAAGGTGTTAAAATCAAAGTTAATTTCATAAAGTTTTTAAAATAATTTATTTTAAAGTATTTCACAACGTGTTCATATATAGAAACTGGAAAAAAATGTTACTTATTATTTTTAACGTATAGTGATAAAAGCTATCTATTTAATAATAATAAAAGAATATTAGGCTTATTTGCATAGCAATTTTTATAAAATATCGTCTTAAGGCCGATTCGAGTTATTTTTTTTTCTCGTATTATTTATCTTATACACTATATATGAATCTTTTGTGTTCCATAAATCTTATTATCTAATAATTTATTATTAGATTAAAACCAATATTTTTAGCTTTTCCACTTTTTTATTTGACCAGCGACCGGGTTTCGTCGTTACCGACATCATCAGACTGGTGAGAGGCTTTACAAATTTGTATGTTATATATAAAAGAAGGCAGGAGTTGATAACCATGATTTGATATAATTTTATGAGAAATTAATTTAATTTTAGTGAATTTAAGTATTGTATGATATTTTAAATATTTTTTTATAAAGGTTTTTTGTATTGAAAGCACGATTTTATATAAAGTTAAAATAGATTTGTATTTTTTGTAAATGAATTTAAATTATGTAACGAGGTATCAGGAAATGCTGGTTGACGGCTCCTTCCACTAAGCTGTGGTTGTCCGGGGGGAGTCCGAAGTTCTCTGAAATGTAAATTTCCCGGCAGTCATTTCTTATCGACAAGACATTAAGGCATCTATTGTTTCTTTTCTAATGGGTAAAGTAAGGGAGAATGAATGTGTGTTACTTGATCATTTAATATGTCTTTATTATGACAATTTTTTAATCTATTTATTTCCAAAATTTCGAGCCTATCTAATTTTTTACCTTTACTACATTTGTGTAAGATTTTTACATTAAAATTTTTATCGAAATCATGATTTGACTCTATCAAGTGGTTTGCAAAAGTGGAGTTTTCTTTTTTATTTCTCCAACTTTGGACATGTTCGTTTATTCTTATTTTAAACGATCGTCCTGTTTGCCCCACGTATTCAGCACTGCATGATCCACAACTTAATAAATATGAGCCTGAATTTGTTTCTTTTTCCCTTTTATCTTTATTATTAATTAGTATCTTCCCCAGATTTGAATTATTATAAAAGGCTATGGAACATTCATCTTTGTTCGCTAGTTTTCCGATTCTGTTGCTACTATCCCCTATAAAAGATAATTTAGCCCATTTTTTAACTACTTTTGAAGTCTCTGTAATGAGAGCTTTATTTAATTGAGATGTTGCAAGTCTCTTTTGTTTTTTCCTAATTAATTGATCAATTAAACCACATTCATAACCGTTATTGGAGGCTATCGTCTTTATGATATTAAGTTCAGAGTTGTAATTATCATTATTTAATGGGACATACAACAGCCTATGAATTAAACTATGAAATACAGCGAGTTTATGGGAAATATGATGCTTAGATTTGTTATGAATGATGTTATCGCTGTATGTGGGTTTTCTGTAAATCGCAAATTCTAATTTATTGTTTTCGATGCTAATTTTTAAATCAAGGAAATTTATTACTTTACCGCCCAGTTCCATAGTGAATTGAATTGATTTATTAATTTTATTTATTTCTGTTAGGAAAATGTCTAATTGTCTTTGGCTTCCTGACCATACAATTAGTATATCATCGACGTAGCGGCGATAAAATTTAACGTTTTTGAAAGATTTTAATTTTGTAATGGATTTTTCCATATGATCCATGAATATTTCAGCAAGGATCGGTGAAATGGGGCTTCCCATAGCTAAACCTGATTTTTGTACATAATATTTATTATCGAATTGAAAGTAGTTTTGATCTATACAGGTTTTAATTAAGTTACTAATATCTTTTTTCATTATTGGATTTGTTCCTTTTACATCCATAATATCATTAATTACTACTTTAAGTTCATCTGTTGGAACATTAGTGAATAAACTAACAACATCAAAAGACACGAGGGTAAGATTTTCTGAAATTGCTACGTTTTTAAGGTTATCTATTAATTCTAATGAATTTTGGATTCCATAACTAGGTTTAAATTTCAAAATATTTTTGATGACGTGGTTTCCAAATTTGGCTAATTTATAAGCAGGTGCTGAAGTATATGACACTACAGGTCTTACCGGCATATCTTTTTTGTGAACTTTCGGTTGTCCATAAAGGCGTGGACATTGAGGGTTCATGGCCGTGAGTCTACGGGCATGAAAATCGTCTTTTATGAGCGTTATACAAGTTTTTAAGATAAATTTAACATCAGAGTTAAATTTTGGGGTTGGATCTTTACTACAAGGTATAGAATTGCTGGAATTTATAATTAATTGTACTTTTTGTAAGTAATCTTGTTTATTTAAGATTACTGTTGAATTGCCTTTATCAGCTTTGGAAATAATAAGGTTATGTTCAGAAATTTTGGATTTTAACGACTTTATTATATAAGAATCTAACGTATTAAAATTAGTTTTTTCTTTTTCGTGGTATTTTTTAATAATTTTTGAACATTCATATTTTACCGCCATGTTTTTCGATATTGCTATGTCCGCATCAATAGCTAAGTTTTCAAAGACTTTGAAAACTTAGCTATTGATGCGGACATAGCAATATCGAAAAACATGGCGGTAAAATATGAATGTTCAAAAATTATTAAAAAATACCACGAAAAAGAAAAAACTAATTTTAATACGTTAGATTCTTATATAATAAAGTCGTTAAAATCCAAAATTTCTGAACATAACCTTATTATTTCCAAAGCTGATAAAGGCAATTCAACAGTAATCTTAAATAAACAAGATTACTTACAAAAAGTACAATTAATTATAAATTCCAGCAATTCTATACCTTGTAGTAAAGATCCAACCCCAAAATTTAACTCTGATGTTAAATTTATCTTAAAAACTTGTATAACGCTCATAAAAGACGATTTTCATGCCCGTAGACTCACGGCCATGAACCCTCAATGTCCACGCCTTTATGGACAACCGAAAGTTCACAAAAAAGATATGCCGGTAAGACCTGTAGTGTCATATACTTCAGCACCTGCTTATAAATTAGCCAAATTTGGAAACCACGTCATCAAAAATATTTTGAAATTTAAACCTAGTTATGGAATCCAAAATTCATTAGAATTAATAGATAACCTTAAAAACGTAGCAATTTCAGAAAATCTTACCCTCGTGTCTTTTGATGTTGTTAGTTTATTCACTAATGTTCCAACAGATGAACTTAAAGTAGTAATTAATGATATTATGGATGTAAAAGGAACAAATCCAATAATGAAAAAAGATATTAGTAACTTAATTAAAACCTGTATAGATCAAAACTACTTTCAATTCGATAATAAATATTATGTACAAAAATCAGGTTTAGCTATGGGAAGCCCCATTTCACCGATCCTTGCTGAAATATTCATGGATCATATGGAAAAATCCATTACAAAATTAAAATCTTTCAAAAACGTTAAATTTTATCGCCGCTACGTCGATGATATACTAATTGTATGGTCAGGAAGCCAAAGACAATTAGACATTTTCCTAACAGAAATAAATAAAATTAATAAATCAATTCAATTCACTATGGAACTGGGCGGTAAAGTAATAAATTTCCTTGATTTAAAAATTAGCATCGAAAACAATAAATTAGAATTTGCGATTTACAGAAAACCCACATACAGCGATAACATCATTCATAACAAATCTAAGCATCATATTTCCCATAAACTCGCTGTATTTCATAGTTTAATTCATAGGCTGTTGTATGTCCCATTAAATAATGATAATTACAACTCTGAACTTAATATCATAAAGACGATAGCCTCCAATAACGGTTATGAATGTGGTTTAATTGATCAATTAATTAGGAAAAAACAAAAGAGACTTGCAACATCTCAATTAAATAAAGCTCTCATTACAGAGACTTCAAAAGTAGTTAAAAAATGGGCTAAATTATCTTTTATAGGGGATAGTAGCAACAGAATCGGAAAACTAGCGAACAAAGATGAATGTTCCATAGCCTTTTATAATAATTCAAATCTGGGGAAGATACTAATTAATAATAAAGATAAAAGGGAAAAAGAAACAAATTCAGGCTCATATTTATTAAGTTGTGGATCATGCAGTGCTGAATACGTGGGGCAAACAGGACGATCGTTTAAAATAAGAATAAACGAACATGTCCAAAGTTGGAGAAATAAAAAAGAAAACTCCACTTTTGCAAACCACTTGATAGAGTCAAATCATGATTTCGATAAAAATTTTAATGTAAAAATCTTACACAAATGTAGTAAAGGTAAAAAATTAGATAGGCTCGAAATTTTGGAAATAAATAGATTAAAAAATTGTCATAATAAAGACATATTAAATGATCAAGTAACACACATTCATTCTCCCTTACTTTACCCATTAGAAAAGAAACAATAGATGCCTTAATGTCTTGTCGATAAGAAATGACTGCCGGGAAATTTACATTTCAGAGAACTTCGGACTCCCCCCGGACAACCACAGCTTAGTGGAAGGAGCCGTCAACCAGCATTTCCTGATACCTCGTTACATAATTTAAATTCATTTACAAAAAATACAAATCTATTTTAACTTTATATAAAATCGTGCTTTCAATACAAAAAACCTTTATAAAAAAATATTTAAAATATCATACAATACTTAAATTCACTAAAATTAAATTAATTTCTCATAAAATTATATCAAATCATGGTTATCAACTCCTGCCTTCTTTTATATATAACATACAAATTTGTAAAGCCTCTCACCAGTCTGATGATGTCGGTAACGACGAAACCCGGTCGCTGGTCAAATAAAAAAGTGGAAAAGCTAAAAATATTGGTTTTAATCTAATAATAAATTAAAAATGCAATTCCATCACGAAGTGTCAGTGGATAATATAAATCTATTATCTAATATATAAATAAGTCTTTTTTTATGTGAAAAAAATATAATAAAAATTACCAATTACTTATATTCAGATGTTATTGTACAATATGGTTATAACAATTTTAAAACCAAATTTTCTTGTAAGTAAATAATTTATTTTCTGAGTAAAATCACCAAGATATGCTCATGTTGTATCAGGAGAGCAGAAAATACAGCTGGTTTTAGTAATCCTTATAGTACGAACTAAGTTTCCTCTATTATGTTGTAAAGCAAACAGTTTTCTGATCCATTGGAGATACAAGGTACTAGAACTGTACACAGCACCTTCTCTGCCTTCTGATCTCCTGGTACGCTCATAATTCAGATCACGTCCTTTTGGGAGACCACAAATATCAGAGTTTTATTTAACTGCTAGAGTTTGTTTTATGGAGATACATAACATTATATATTTCCACGCGCAGATTCTGTTTCATACAGTTTTTGGTATTTTCTGGAAAAAGAACGATGCTGTTTTTAATACCTTCACGTTTGATACATGTTTTCTACCCATGTATTTTAAATGAAAATAAAATATTATTTTAACCAATCCCATCGGACATTAATTGGTAATATTATTTTTTATAAACTAACGATCATAAATCGCTATCTTATTATAACTGATAACGGTTAGTTTTATTTTAAATATTATTAAAATATAACTTTGTTTTAAAATCACAAGGTTATTGCTTCAAATATTTTTAATTATATCTTTATTTTTGACTTCTCAACAAAGGTAAAGAGGAATATAGATGTCTAGGCATTTACAGGCCTTATGACCTGTAATAGTCTTATTTAGTAATCACTTTACACACATGCAACATTCACCATTCTATCCATGATTGACAACCACACTATTCAAATTTTGGAAGTCACACATGTATTTGTATGATCCATCTCAAGACGTTTCAGGATTGAGTTCACAACAGCCATCCATGATTGGATTAAGAAAGTTGTTAATAAGTAAAGACCCTTTTATTTGTATGATGGATCCAAAACTGAAATATGACTTGTAAATGCACCGACTTCTATATTCTTCCTGTTGTATGTAGAGATATCAAAAATGTAAAATAACTCCTCAGTCAAGAAGTATTTGGACACACTCAAAATGATATGAATAAAATAATCAACGTTAAGCTGCATAAAAATTGAAAATTAGCCGTTTTAACACTAATAATAATCCGGGTTCGAATCTTGCATAGGAATAAAGGGGTGTATGCTAAATAAAAGCTTTCTAAATCTAATCATAGATGGCTGTCTTGAACTCAATTAAGGAACGTAATGAGATTGATCATATATGTATGTCTTCCAGAATTAGAGTAGTGTGGTTGCCAATGGGTAGAATGGTGAATGTTACACGTGTGTAATGTTGGATTGAGGAAAGCCTTTATTCGTGTGAACTCAAACATATGTACCAGTATTACATGAGAACTCATATTGTGTTACGAGATTGATCAATATGTTAAGGAGAAATTTTAGTATTGCGGTTGTCAATCATGGATGGAATTGGTGAATGTTGTTCGTGTATAAAGTGAACACTTAACCGGCCTATGATAAAAATAATAAAAAGACTTCCATGTTATTCTTTATCTACTCTATCTTTATCTATTTTTTGTGTCGGGTTGTGGTCCCGTGGTTAGTGTCGCGGATTCTGAAGTCAGAGCTTCTCGGTTCGATCCCACTCTCCCGCAATTCGATACCTATTTCTAATAATGAGCCGCTTAGGCTCACAGAAATAGTATGAAATTGAAATATTATTGAAAATAATAAAAACACAAATACTTCTCTATTTTATAGGAAACATATGTTGATATGTCAAAAAAATGTAAGAACAAGAATCCTACTGAACGCCAGGATTTCAAATATATATATATATATATATATATATATATATATATATATATATATATATATATATATATATATATATTTATATATACATATATATATATATATATATATATATATATATATATATATATATATATATATATATATATATTTATATATATAAACCCTTATCCGCACCCAATGGTGCATAGGGCACTGTGTCATATAAACGCAGTGTTATCTTGATCGTTAACACATGAAGGAAAGGTGATCAGCCCTTCAGATTCAGGTACCAGTCCAGGGTAATATTGAATAAATATTACAGTGAAAAAATCACTTTTATTTTTTTAACCCCCCCCTGGGAATCGAACCCGGGACCTCCAGAACGGTAGCCGAGCGTGCTAACCATTACACTACGGAGGCGAACAATTTCAAATATACACAAGTATTTCAAATGCGTTTGGTGAAATATAGACAAACTCGTACATATGTATATCGACAGTATTAATAAAGTCATGTAGATTATAATGCTGCTGTGAGATGATAACATTATGTACAATAAAGAAACTTGTTAAGTGCCATTATAATGCAGTTGTTTATAATGGCTGCGCAAATTGTGTCGTCACGTGAATGAAGAAAATTATAATAATTTATTAAATCACCATACAAATGATAGCGATGCACCCAAAGCGAGAGGTAACCTAATCTAACAGCACTTTTTTAAAGAAAAGTATGTTTATTATTATTAATTTGAATGTGGTTGTTTAGTTGAAAAATTCGGGCAAAGAATCTGATATCGGTAACTCAATTTGATTACGTAGCATATTCAATAATATATCTAGTGCATACTTTCGAAAAAAAAAACATTATTACCTTTAAGTTTTTTTACTAAAAATATATTAGGCTTAAAAAGGTTAACAGATGGACTTGTCATATAAGTTGATGAAGTAAGTGAAATTTTGAATGACTAAATTATGAAATTAGACGTTGATATCTTTATAATTTATATTAGGAAAGGTTAAACTCTCTTTTCTTCTAAATTAAAGGTTACTACATATCGCTCACTCTTTTCAACAACGTCATAAATCAAAAACTTGATTTTTCAGGTGATCGTTTTTAAAGTTTGAAAATATATTAAAATGTATTTAAAATAAATATCAAGCCACTTATTGCATATTTACTATGCAACAAATCTTTTAAGGTAAAACCTGAATGTTTTTTATCCATTTGAAAAGTATTTAGTATATTCAAAAAAATAATTAAACAATTCCTTTTCTTCAAAATGCAAAAACAACACTTTCTGTATACTTATCAATCGATTTAAATACCTGTTCATGAAAGGTATAGCTTTAGAAATAACGAGTGTTCAGAATTGAACGTAGGTTTATACTCATTTATATAGACGGAAGGTAAGACGACCACTTTATATTATACATATATATATATATACACTCCATTATACGTAAATAAGTACATATGCATATCTGTGTGTGGGTTATTATAAGAACCGCCACTGCTCCGTTAATGGATAGAGAATAAATAATGGCGGATAATAAGAAAAATACCGTTTCTTAATAATCGCTATTGTCCACCCGGTATGTTGTTTCTTAAGGTATTTGTCCAGTGGCGTAGCTCTCTTCATTAATTTCTACATATTTAATAACTTTTAATTTTGTTTTTTTTTTTTTATAAAACAATAAATATCAATCTGAATTAAGGAAGCAAATATACTAATTATTGAAAGATTTTGTAATATTATGTAAAAATATTATATGTACCTAAGTTAAAAATTAATTGAATAAAGTCCATTGCATATTATGTTGAATAAAATACAGATAGTTGAGACTGTATAAACTACCCTTACACATATAAATAAGTGACGTTCCTTTATCTTATTTTGAGGGTCTAAAATCAACCAAACTAAGATATTAAATCCTTAAAGATTTCTGTAATATATTTTATACGCCTGAACCTGGAGAGGTACAGCGTAAAATAAAAAAAAAAAATTTAATACTAACTAACCATCAAGCCGTTTCTCCGCAGGGGTAGGCAGAGAGAATAAAACATCACACTACTCTGTTGTTGCAAACATTCTTCGCCTCTTCCACGTTCATGCATCTCCTCATACGTACCCGCCAATTATTACAACTCTTAACCTGACCGCTCTCAAGTAAATTGTATGAGATATAATTAACCATATACTTTACCTTATTATGAATGGAAAATAGAAAAATTAAATACAAAAAATCCTAAAAGATAAGAAGAAAAAAACAAAGTGATAAAAATATGATGACTGATAAAAGTATATTGTATTATATTTATGATATTCAAATTATTCTGTAGATAATTTTGTTTCCGAAATTCTCTTTATTTTTTACATTGTATGATTACATTTAATCTCTAATACAATTATAAATTACAAAATATAACTTAACAAAACATAATTCCCTTTTCCCCTTTTCCTTCCTCCCGCCCTCTTCAGGTATTTACACTTAACGACATACCCGAAATTTTGTAAATGCTAAATGTTAATTACAATACCTGTCTTTTTGATTCCCATTATTGTAAATGTATTTATGTAACTGTTCAGTTAAATTACCAAATTCAACAAAAAAAAAATCGTATGGATAGAGGATATTTAAATCACCCACCTACCGCCACTGTGTTCCATTATTTTAATCACGCCTATTTAACTGGACAAATGCCAGAGCTGAACAGGTTAGCTCAAGCGATTACCGAGAGCTACCAAGCTTAGCGCGACAAGTGCATAAGGTGGGATAACACCTTCAGCGCTGTTATTATTTATTCTAATTTATATTTTATTTATAAAATTTAAATCGAGAGTATTACGTACTACTCCTTCACACATACAAGTATGTGTATATTATAATATGCAAGTGAACTTTTCTTTTTGTTGTCACATTAATATTCATTACGTTTTGATTTATATTTGGAACTAGTTTCAATCCAGCCGCGTGTTTCTGTGGCTCAGTCTGGTTAAACGTAAAAGAAAGAAATTAGAAAAAACAAATTTCTGAAACAATTGATTACAATAGATACTTGTGAAGCAATGAAAATATATACAATCAAAATCATTGAAAATACTGACAGCAGCTATCGACAATTATGTTGTCTGCCATGAACAATGTTTAGTATTTCGTGTGTGCCTGTTTTTATTTAAATAGATTATAGAGTATATCAACAAAGTAAGGAAATATTTTTTTTAAACCACCACATCAAAGGTAGGCGCATTGGTCTGACGATGTCTGTCATTGGGTGAAAGCGCTCATTGGTCACATTTTTTGTTTCCTCTTTCAAATGAATATCTCTACAGTGTGATCAACAAATTTCATAACAAAATAATTTTAGATTCTGATAAACATATCTTATTTTGGTTAGTAGGAAGATATTGCTTCATAGCACTAATCCCGCCATTAAACCTAAATATAGTCTAGATTTTTAAAATTAATTTATTATCTTAATGTGACTAAGGTTAAAACAGTCTGATGATGTCACTAAACCCATGTAACCTGTTTTAAATATATATAAAAACAAATTTATGTATGTTTTTGAAATGGATTCAATATACATATGTTTGAACATATAATTTAATTTAATTTAACACCAATCACTATTTAAGGCTGTGAAATTATATGGAATTAAAAATATATTAATATTGAAACTGGATTTTTTAAATTGATAAATGTAAATTTATCAAAACTATGTTTAACACGTATATTGATGATATAGTCCAGGGATGGCGAATCTATGGCATGCGAGATGATTTCGCAAGGCACACGAATAAAGAGAAAAAAATAAAAGTGATGTTACAATTTTTTTAAGTTAAGACTTACAGATGAAAACACTACCGTTTGTATTCTATTAAAAGCTACCAGCTATTAACTCGATATAAAAAAATTGTCGTCTAGCATCCAACAAAAAAAATCTCAATAATATCGAAGTTTTAAGGGTTTTACATTTTTTATTAAGTCTATATTTTTTGCCATTATTAAGTATTTCATTATTTTTTATATGTATTAATGCTTTGTTATACAAACATTTGGTACATTTTTATTTCCACGTGGCACGTGGCACGCGACATATTATTATGTTGAAAATTATCAATAAAATAAAGGCTCTTCGACCCATTGCAGGCCTAACACTTTGTGCCAGATCGCAGAGTAAGAAACTCTGAAATAAGAAAAATCTGTGATGTTGAAGATATTGTGCGACGGGGAAGAGAAAGAAGACGTTTCTTGAGAAATCATGTGGGAAGAGCAAGTTCGGATCGAGTGGTAAAGATCGCAGCAGACAGCAGCATAAGAGGTAGCAATCCTCAGGAATACCAACCAAACGACGAAGAGACAGCTAGTATTCCACCTCCCAGGAAAGGACCAGAAAATGTCAAGATATAGTCCTTAATAAAGAAAAAGAAGAAGAAAAAAATGGCAGTCAGGCTCATAAAGGTTCGCCATCCCTGATATAGTCTCTTCCTGTGAGTTGGTAACTAAGCACACACAATCCATATTAACAAATATATGGAACCCGCGGGCTAGTGAAAATCTATCGCCGGAATAAATGGAGTATTAATTACGAAATAAAAAAGGTGATTCGTTCAAATGGCGGGTAATTCCGTTGGATGGATTTATCAAACCGGCAATTAGGCTTCCTAAAATCAACCACGTGTTAATGGTGCCCTGCCCGCGGCTTCCGAAACCATTATTACTTCGTGTAATCCACTCAGCTACTAACCGAGCAATGAATATGCCTGAGGCGAGTACTGGGTAGAAGATAGAATGGCTTTGTCAAGAATAGAGATGTGTAGAAAAGAATGCAATAGAACATTATATCGAAAAAAAAATAGATTGAAATGATTGGGTTAGGTTAGGTTAGGTTTATAGGTGTCGCAACTTGAGATGAAACATCTATAATTTTTTCTTCTTTATGTAAAAAACAAATGATACGCCATCTCAAATTGAAACACGTATAATTGATATTAATCCGTAGAGTAAATAATTCAGTACATATTAGATCAAAAATTATGCCTTAAATGGTTAGACAAAATTCAATGTTAAATACACAACAAGACCTGTTTTGTATATAATATAAAGTTTTGTCTTGGTCACTGGTCAAATTAATTCAAGTGTGGAAAAAACTATAAAATTGTTATTTTATTATGTAAAATGCAGTTCTACCAAGAAACATAAGTAAATACTTTACTTTAGAAAAAAATGCTTACGAACACAATATTTTGAACACTTTGGATAAAATATATGTAGTCTAAAAATCTCATCGATAATTTCAGTGAAACATAGTGTACCTCAATTCCAGAAATTTCACGATTTGTTTTCACTTTAGAATAAATAATTCATTAAAAAAAAAACATTCAAATTTTTAAGTTTCTACTTAGATACATTGAAGGAAAAGACTTATTAAAGAATGCGCCAAGTACGTTAAAAAATCCATTTTCAAAGCTGCCTCAAGTTTTCTAGTAAAAATGCACGTCTTTGCCATTCTCATATACAGAGTGAAAGTAGGAGGATTGAATCCCATTTTTTTCTATGAAAATAATTGGTACTCAGAATTGTTTCATGCACACGTTAAGACTATAAAAGATGCTTTAATGAGTAAACCTTAGATATGATACAAATAGTGAAATAAAAAAAAATTCATAGCTTTTCTATCAGATCGGTGATCGATTAAAGTAAAATCAAAACTATACATATTCTCCTCCCCAAATTACTTGTAGTTCTGGTTTCCAAATGACATAATAGTCGTAATGACATGATATTAGGAACGAGTTGGCTGAGTGAACTGGTAGGCTGAAGCCTACAGTAACCGCCATTATGATAGTATATGATTGAGCAGTAAATTAAAATTTTATTATGACATAAAATCTTGGCTCGTTGTCATCGTCAGGTGTTCGTGAAAGTTTCTAACAAAACGACATTGTTAAAAGACCAATGATTATCAGTAATTCAATATCTGTAATAAGTGCCGTAAATAATTAAATATGGTGTGTGTATGTATGTGTATATATATATATATATATATATATATATATATATATATATATATATATATATATATACATATATATATATATATATATATATATATACATATATATTTAGGGAGGCAGAAAAAATTAATTGCATTAATTAACTTACGTATACTGGGTAATATTAGTTTGTTTATTTAAAAAAAATGGTTTGGTTATTATGCGTTTCAAATCGCATAGCACTTTCCATCATAATTGAATCAAAATAAGACTGAGAAGTACTTAGTCAAGTTATCGGAATTATGATAGTCTCTATCGTAATTCTTTTAATTTAACGGTTTAAATTTGATTAAAAATTAAACAATTGAATTAGACCAAGTTTTATTTTGTTAATGTTATACGACTTACAACATTTTAACTGTGTCCAGATACTTGTTCACAAATTTGGATTATCTACAATTAAAGGAGTAATTTTTCATACTTCCATATTCTTCTTCATCAATGATGAGATGTCAAAAAATAACATTAAAACGACTTGTTTTGAGAATTACAGATGTTCTTGAAACTAGTCGTGTTGATATTATCAAACCTAAAAGTGGTCTTATAGAAGAAGTGTTATATTTCTACTTCCAAATCATCATATTTTCCACAAAGTTACTGTCAAATCTATATTTTAAATATTTTAATTTAAGGGTTTATTATTTTTGTTCACACTTGATAATGGACACCCTATCGGAAAAACTAATAAATATGTATAAAATGTTATAGATATCATCTTAAATTATATTCTAAGATAGTATAAATTGATGTAATCAAATTCCATCTAAAATCGTAAAATGTTTACAGCACATCAAAATATATATTTGATTAAATTTACAAGGAAGGTATATTACTCAATATAAATAAATCTTAGGTATTGAAAAATGTAGATACAGGGATAACATCAAATACATTATCTTGCTTTATTCTATATTTTCCGATTTTATTTTTTTTACCTTTATATTTAAAAAAATGAAAAACTAGATGTTTTATTTTATTTATTTTATAATTTGTATATTTGTACCTACAAGTAAACCACATTTTACATGAAGACGTTATTTGGTATAGAGTAAGTGATGTACATTAAAAAAAATACAATGTATTAATTTTCCAAGACGGACTCGGATAGATGAGATATTCAACATGACAACTTATGACAGGTCAAACAACTATATACTAAAACTTTATAAAATAAAACAACTTTGTTTCAACCATTTTTTTTCGTCCATTCGTAGTTGTTATTTGGAGTTGCTACCCAACGCACAATAAAAATAGCATTTAGGAGTTTTTAAATCATATTAGTATATGATGTACGGAGTGTGTGGAAGTTTTTGGTAAGGGAATGTAATTTTTACTTATTTATTTTTTTACAAAAATGTTAATAAAATTAGTATATAACCACTCACCGAGATTTTTACGTCTACCGGGTTCGAGATGTACCCGTCTCTTCGTCAGGACAATCACTAACACAGCATGCAAACAATACTACCCTTCACCACCATAGCACCATTTGCACACTCAAAACTACACAAAATGTCTAACACATGCGATTTTTGGTCGACCCGAAGACCAACATGCACTATAGTTTTCAATACAGACATGCGTTACGAGCCGAGGTTAAACGTGCACTAAAAATTATATGTAATTAACTATATGGAATGTTACTATATGGAATGTAATTAATGAACTATATGGAATGTAATTAACTATGAGTATTTTACTGATTTTTAGTATTTTAATGTTTCAGAATTTAACTAACCCTGATGACAGGGTTCTTGTCGAAACCGATTGGTTAAAGTGTACTAATAATAAATAATAAAAAATGGTTAAAACAAAGTTGTTTCATTTTATAAAGTTTATAAAATGTGCCACAAAGTATCTGCGGAAAACATTTAAGAAATATACTAAAACAATTCTCATATATGCATTAAGGAATTACTCTTATATAACACAAGTTTGGTGTTTTTGCACCTTGCAATTTATATATTTTATGATAACGTACACGGAACTACGAGACCCAAAACACAGAAACACATTAAAAACCTAATAAATACATCACTATATTGAGTGTGTCCAAATACTAGTTCGAAAAATTTGGATTTTCTTTACTTTATTCTTAGTTATTTTTACGCTTTTTTATATCTATTTATATATATGAAGAAAAAAAAGTCTTTTCAGGGCTTTTGACCTGTCATAGGCTGGATAAGTAATTACTTTACACAAGTGAAACATTCACCATTCTACCCATTAACGATTGAGTAGAATAGTGAATGTTACACGTTTGTAAAGTGATCACATTCCTATGACCGGACGTAAGCCCTGTAAATTCCCTGTAAATTCTTCATGTCTGTTGAGATGTTAAAAACAGTTTTATCGAAATCATGAAAAATACGTAAATCATAAATATCTACCTTATACGTGGTATTCTAAAGGTCACAACGAATACATTGTATGTATGTTTAATATTGTGTAAGCTTAGTTATTCAATACATACATCTTTATATTGTATCGAGTTACACAATCGGACAGTCCGAAACATTAACGGATGACTTTGATAGACACTTTGACAATGAAGAATACGTTTTGTGCTGTTAAACATGAGTCTTGTGTTAACAACTTTATTACAGAATTACAGAATTGGATACATTATTCAACCTGTCATGCTTTTGATCAGAACTAAAAGACTTATGAAAATTATTTTGTATTTTCAACGTATTTTAAGTTATTTTCGACAACTTTTTTTATATGGAAAACCTGTATTGAAATCGAAAACGATTGTTGCATACTAATTAGGCTTTATTTTAATATTTATTCCAAACCTCGAGGTAACGTGTGCAAGCCTCTAAGTTCACGTGGCATATATACAGAGGCGTGTATTCTATATAGGCAGAAAAGCAGTGCTTACTTTACCTTTTATAAATGTACATATATATATATATATATATATATATATATATATATATATATATATATATATATATATATATATATATATATATATATATATATATATATATATAAATATGTATATATATATATATATATATATATATATATATATATATATATATATATATATATATATATATATATATATATATATATATATATATATATATATATATATATATATATATATATGTATGTAGGGTTTGTTTTGTTAAAACTAAATTCAGTGCACCGTTCACCCTGTTTTCAGTATTCACTCTCTTTTTTTATCATTTAAATCTTTCCATCCTTAGTAAACAAATTTTCCAAATATAATATAAGAAATCACCTACCTGAATTATAATATCCCCATCAACTACTATTTTACACCCAGATCTACATTCATTTGCCATGATCAAGTATTTCAAATACTTGAAAGTGGTCAGATTAGGAGTTGGAATAATTGGCGGGTATAAATGAGGAGATATATGAATGTGGAAGAGGCTAAGATTTTGGCAAAGACAGATTGGTCTGGCGTTCTATTTTCTCTGCCTAGAAAGTCAATATAATTAATAAGATTGTAACGTTACAACGCGTCACTTTATGTATTGCTTTTCGCTATGCTGTGTCGGCTCTTGTATTAAAAAGTGTCCTTAATATTGATGTCCGATATAAAAGGAAGGTAAATTACAAAAAAATGTTCTTTTTGCTTTATGAGCGTATCCGTAGATGAAGCAACATTTTCGCAGATGGACATCGAAGTCATAAAGTACACCCAGTTAAATAGAAGGATAAATGAATTTAATAAAAATAATAAAATAAAAGTTCTTTGTCTTTTTCCACTTTCATTTTATTTGAATAGGAACAAGTTTCTGTCGTTACCGATATCATCAGACTGGTTGGAGTCTAGATGAAATTATTTTATTTTAAATTTAAGTTTTAGTTGGTAAATACCCTTTTTAGTAAAAGTGGTATTTGCTAAGTAAAAAATAAAATAAAATTGGATAGATATTACCGTAAAGTGCAGAATTGATTAATGAAAAATATATTATACACACGACAAGCCAGAAGTTTAGAATCATGACTATCATTTTGATGACAAAACAAATTTGTATGCAATTAATTTAAATAGTGACCAAACATGATATAAATTTGATTTTGTTAGGTCGTTTGTGCGTTTTTTATCTTATGGTTCTAAGAACTTTGATAAATAATTTATATTTGAAGCACTCACTTTGTGATTATCAATTTTATAATTAAAATATAACATTATTATAAAATCGCTCTAAATATTTTATTTTAACTTAATTTTAATGTCTACCGGTTTCAAAGCTAACCGCTTATTTATGAAGACTTCTTTTATCAAAGAAGCGGTTAGCTTCAAAACCGGTTGACATTATAATTAAGTTTAAATAAAATATTAATAGTGATTTTAGAACAAAGTTTAATTTTAATTTAAACTTTTATTTTATATAAAGGGTATTATCCGTAATTTGTAGGTCGTTTAAGTTGGAGTAGTTTTTTTTATTATTTTTTTTTCTATTGTACACGTTTATATAAGGATTGTTTTACCATGCATTATATAAGTTATATAACATAACATATAAAAATGTAAATATACTCGTTAATAATGTAAGTTTAATAAATAAAATAAACTGTTTTTCTAATTATTAAATGTAAGTTTGTTTTAAAATCACCATAAATCATGACAGTGCTTTTTAAAAAATCATTATGGTGATTTTATAAAAAAGCTACATTTTAATTATAAAATGGAAAATCACAAAGTTAGTGCTTCAAATATAAATTATATTATGTTTTTTTACGGTTTTAAATACGGTTAATAATACTTTGCGTTAAATCAGTCGATTTAACAAAAACCTACAAAGCATTTCTTAAGGACTATCAAATATAAAAAAAAATAAAGTTTTGCATTTTTAATCAGGTTGCAGCTGTTAATATTCCGTTCCCCATTCCTGGCTTGAACCGGAAGCATTTCCCATGTCAAGCCGACCGCAGATAGAACTAAAATAAAACATGGCCGCCACCAGGACCTTACCGTCTGATATTACTGAAATGAAACATTAAACCTTTGATCCGATATTATGTGTATCTTGACTTGAGTGCAACCTGCAATGGGTCTCTGCATTACTTACATATCATATCATATGAATAAAGCCAATATTTATACTGCAGAATGACTTGATGTGTTTTTAAATTAAATTAATTGATTTGGCAGTTACTTTATGACATATTTTGTTCTTTTTTTTAAAAAAAGGACACCTTTTAGAATAAACTAAACATTTATTCTGCAGAAAAACTGTTAATATGATTAAGCATCATTTATATATATTTGGCAGTTACTTTGTGGATGTATTCATTTGTTTTTTTATTTAGCAAAACAACATGTTTTAGAAAAAAACTTAACATGTAATCTGCAAAAAAATGGAATGGTGTAATTAAATTTTATGTATTGTTTTGGCAGTTATTTAGTGATAAATATTTTTTATTTATTTAAAAGAAAACAAGTTTTGGAAAAAAACTAAACATTCAATCTACAGAAAAGCTGGATGTGTAATTAAATTCCATTTATTGATTTGGCAGATACTTTGTTACCAAAACATGTTTTTTATTTAAAAAACTTTTTTTAGAATAAACTAAATATTTAATCCGCAGAAGGGTGGAACAAAGTCCTTATTTACACCAATAGCTCTGGTGTTTATAAATCTTAAGTAGATTCAGTTCATTTCTACTTTTATTCTGTGATATTGTATAAATTATCTCAGACTTGGTCCTAAAGCACCACAATTAAAATCTAACATTCATTCCTCATATAATTTACAATTAGTATAATTCTGGATTATCCATTTTACTTATCAATGTACCGTTGGGTATGAATTAAGAACAAATAATAATAAAATGGGTTTCATCTGATCGCAAAACTATAATGTTTTTACCCTTATTTGCAAACAATGGTGTTTAGGGCACTGTATCGAAGGAGTGTTATTTTAATTGTTCATCATATGAGAAAGCAAAGTAAACAACCCCATCTTTCCGACTTCAGGTTTCAGTGAAGGTTTTATGAAATAAATGTTTTATTTATTGTTTCGGCATTCACCACTATTAACCATTTGAGTTACATTTATTTTATTTTAATGACTAGTTGTGGATGCTACAGATGCTACAGACGCTTCGATTTACGGTTATAAATATAAACTATAGTTTATAATTAGTCTAGTTCTTATAGTTTATTTTAGTCTAGACCCAAAGATGGAAGCATCTGTAGCTTCCAAAATTAGTCGTCAAAATAAAAACAAATATAACTCAAGTATTAAAAAACGAGTGTTTTTAAAATAAGTGGTAGTGAAAAATCACTTATATATATTTAGACCTTCCAAGAAATTGAACCCGAGACCTCCATTTTAACTACTACACCTAATTTTGAGCTTGATCTTGTACATAAAATATTCATAAATAATAATTATTTTGATGATAGTAAAGTAATTAAATCTCCAAATCGTTATACACATATGTCTTTGTCAAATGTAAAAAGAATTTAATTATTATTTACTTTTAAAAATTAATGCCTCAAAGGCTAAATTTTTTACATTATGTTCTCTCTCGGATAGCCGACAGGGCGGCAAATTCACGGGTAGGTTAGAGCCCCTTCCTATTTTAATAAGGGCTAAGGGGGATGATGAAGGTTGTGGGGTGGGTAAGGGAGGGTTTATTGCGAGATGAGCATTTTTTCACAAAACCCTCGAAAATAATTCGCGGAAATTCATCAAAGAGATGTGCGCAATTAGAGAAATGGTCAACGCGACCTTTTGCTTGCTTTTTGTATGGAACAAACAGTGCCTAACCTTCATGTGACTGTGCAATTTAATCCTCTTTAGTAATGTTTTAATTTACCTCTGACTTATTGTGATAGTTTATATACCAAAAACAATATTAATAAAAAACTAAATTTATGAAATTAAATTACTTTGTTTTAACCACTTTTTTATTGGTACACTTTATCCAACCGCTTTCGACAAGGACAAAGTTGTTTAATTTTATAAAGTTTATAAAATGTGCCACAAATTATATGCGGAAAACATTTAAAACTACCACCATCATAACTTACTATCAGGCAGCTAGCAGTAGGCATAGAGAAAAGAAAGTTTAAAATATAATGAAATATAAAAACATACTCAACAAATTTCAAATTCATTTTGTTCTTCTTCGTTTCTTTTCAATTTCATTATCGATTCAGTGCTTATGAGAACAGTTTTAAATTGAATTAAATACCATGATTTCATATTGACAAAAAGCGATTTTTTTCTGTTTCGGTTTTAAAACGATTATCTGGTTCTTTTATTTTGAACAAAAATGATGCAATTTTTATATTAATATTATTATAATAAGCGCATATTATTAATGTTTACACACATGCAACATTCACCATTCTACCCATGATTGACAAGCACACTCATCAAATTTTTGGAACTTCTACATACATATGTCGTTAATCTCATGACACTGTACACGTAAGTTAACTAGAACCATCTATAATTGGATAGGGAAAGCTTTTATTTAGCAGAGACCCTTTTATTTATATGTACTAGCTGGATTATTTTACGCACTCGGAAAAGCCTTAAACTTCCATATTCATCTACATTAATAATCAGATGTCCAAAAATGACATTAAAAAAAGTCACATTCGAATATTCCATCGTTGAAGTGACTTCTTTTGTTGTATTCTGCGTTAGCTTCATTATGATAATTATTTATTAATTTTTCAAGAAAAATCTGACAGAAATATCAAATAAAGACCCCCAACCACTCGAGGGTTAGAGAGTGGTTTATCGTTACATAAAACGTTTACAATTTAAATTCTGCTTTTTTGAAGGAAATTCTACTTGGTAAGTCGGCGGAGCGTAATTTTAAGGTTTTTCGTTTTTTCATACATTATAATGGCTTTTCCATAATCGAAATACGCTCTTGTGACTGACAAAGCAGATTCTACATTTTAAACTCCAGCTACGTATTTACTCTGTAAAATGGTGTTTTTCATGTTTTAAATTATATGTATCAAAGAAAATATTGCCATTAAAATATTATTCTTTAAAAACCAAGTAATTATTAAAGAAATCAACATTTTTTTTATTTACACTGTAAAATATTGTTTTTCATCTTTTAAATTATATGTATCAAAGAAAATATAGATATTCAAATATTGTTCTTTGAAAATCAAGTTATTATTTTTGAAATAAACAATGTATTTTATTTACACTGTAAAATATTGTTTTTTATATTTTAAATAATATGTATCGAAGAAAATATAGATATTCAAATATTGTTCTTTAAAAATCAAGTTTTTATTTTTGAAATAAACAATGTATTTTATTTACACTGTAAAATATTGTTTTTCATCTTTTAAATTATATTTATCAAAGAAAATATAGATATTCAAATATTGTTCTTTAAAAATCAAGTTATTATTTTTTAAATTAATAATGTATTTTATTTACACTGTAAAATATTGTTTTTTATCTTTTAAATTATATTTATCAAAGAAAATATAGATATTCAAATATTGTTCTTTAAAAATCAAGTTATTATTTTTGAAATAAACAATGTATTTTATTTACACTGTAAAATATTGTTTTTCATCTTTTAAATTATATTTATCAAAGAAAATATAGATATTCAAATATTGTTCTTTAAAAATTAAGTTATTATTTTTGAAATAAACAATGTATTTTTTTTATTTACACTGTAAAATGTTGTTTTTCATATTTTAAATTATACGTTTCAAAGAAAAATATAGACATTAAAATATTATTCTTTAAAAATCCAGTAATTGTAATACAAACAAAAATTGTATTTTATATTTGCAATTATTTTCAGTAGATAGTTTTTTTATAAAGAAAACGTATTTTTTTCCATGGAACATTTCGATAATGTATTTAAAACTAAGATCATTATGTGACCAATATTTTTGACTGAAAAAGAAAACTAATTCAAGTACTTTTTTACCCCACTAAAATTGTCATTGCTTGAGTAAGCTCGTATTGTAGCTTTAGTCCTTAGTTCAATCAATTATATAGTCTTACCATACATATATCTTCATCTAAAAAAATTATTCACCCGAGTAAAATAAACGTTTTATAATTTCAAACGAAATAAATAATACAATTACTTTATTTTAAATAATAACATACTGCTATGCATAGATTAGTAAAAAAAATCGTGACGAATATTATAGAGGTAGGTACCTATAATTACATAAAAAATATTTGTATGACCAGTTGCGCAAATAAATATGTAAATTTATACAAGAAAAAATCGTATTGAATCTGTAATTCAGTCGTAGTCATAATTTTCACCGTAGTCCATGGTTAAACTCCCCATTCTGACGCAATTTGTATTGAACTATACAAAACAAGATAAATTTATCTTTAAATGAGTCAGATATTGATGAATTAGTTTGTAATATTGTAGACAAAATATTATAATGGGATTTCAAACTGAAAAATACATAAATGTGAAATGTTAAAACCAAACGTAATATATTAATTTCAAATTAATTAGTATTTTTTTTTTAAATACTACGCCTTATTTCAGTCTTTTATCTATAGCATAGGATTTAAAAAAATCGTTAGTTAGCTTTTATAACAATGTATGTATATATATATATATATATATATATATATACACCTCTTTACATCTCTTTACAGTAAACAATTTTTTTTTAATTCTTTCAGAATCTTTTCATTTATCATACATTCATATTTATTAGTTAGGGTGGTACGAGTAATGTTTTATTAAAAAGTTTTATATGCATAAAAATAAAATATGCATAACTCGAAGTTACGGGACGGACTCCCATGTAGGAAATATTCTACAAATTAAAACTTTTAATGGTCAAACAACCATAGGCTAAAACAATCCGTATTTAAAAAATTACTCTCACATAATACAAGAAAGCATTTCCCAGTACAGCACATAAATCACAATTAACACACTTTATCAAAATTTACATAGAATTACAATATCCACAGAAGAAAAATTTAACACATATCTCTTATGGTCAAAATAAATTAGATTATTATGCAATAAAGTTATTCAACCGGCATCCATTATCCATTAAGTCATTTAAAATAGAAACTAAATATAAAACAGCTATTCATAAATGGATAATGGAAGTGGGTAGATCTTAAATAGATCGCATCATTTGGCCATGTAGTATTGGATTGCATGTCATAAACAATTTTCATTCATATAATTTTCTTAATAATTATTTGAAGATGTGCCTTCGGCACGGGAAAACTCAGTGAAGGCTTATAAATGCAATTAATTATTATGGGCGTGATAAAATAAAAATGAATTTTAAAATTTCACTTATTCCTGAAAAAAAAAAACTTTGTATTTTTTTTTTCGTTTTTGAGTTAATGCATAGGTACCTAAGCTTTGCATTCTTCCCTTGTATTACCATTTGAACATATATATTTTATACATTGTTTTGAGGTGCATCCTTCTAAGAGATCGCATTTGGACTGCATTCATCCTATTTTTTTAAAATGAAATATTATTAATTTGTTTGAAAATATGTAGTAGTCAATAGCAAATGCAGGTGCGAAGTGCGTACATGTATAGAGCCGATTTAGTTTGGATAACGCCGCACAGATGACACCCTTTGTCAAATATCCGGCGTCTTTAAGCTCCATTCTCTCGAATGTCGGTGGAGAAGATTTCTACTTTCATCTCCTACCGTCTACAGGAGAATCGCTCCTAGTATAAAGCTCGTCAAAAAGCTTACTTATTAATAATCATGTAAAGTATTGTCATCACCCTAATACAACTCAATTTGTATTTTTTTTATTATTATCATTTATTAGTTATTAATTTCAGTTTTACTCGGTAAAATATTTTAATACATCAAGCACTAATTGTTATTTCATTTACTAATTCAAAGACTGCATATATGTACTTAATATTAAATTTTATTTATTTTTACTAATAAAATTAAATAACTTTGTTTAACCACTTTTTTATTATTAGTACAGTTATTAGGTTTCAACAAGAACCTTGTCATCATCTGGTTTAATTAAATTCTAAAACATTAAAATATTAAAATACTCATAGTTAATAACATTTTTTTAGTCCGTTCATTTATTTGTTTGTTTAAAATATAGTCAAAATAAAATAGTAAAATTTAATTCATTTGCTAGACATTTCTTCTTTCAACATATCTTAGTACTAGTTACGCTGTTCCTCTCCAAAAAAAGACCAAGCTCTTGGGCTTGGAGAGGGACTTACATTCATTGTATATTGTTTATGTTTATGAATGATTTATGGATGAATTAATATAAAAAAAAACTTTAAATTAATATTTTTTTTCTTGTTTAAAAATAATGCTTTAAAACCGCTTAAATAAATTGAAATACAATTGGTTAGTCAAAATTGTAAATATTATATGTATTTATCGCAAATAACCAACGCATGCTTCACATGTTGTCGTCATAAATAAAAGTTTAATTTTCCAAATGTGCGCTTCCCACAGTGACCCTTAAAGTGTATTGCGTCGATATATTGTAGATTTGCAGCAGTCCCGCAGTATTCACAGTCCCTGACCCGCCACAATGAATCCACTTCAACTATTCCCAAAGGGTTGGTGTGATGACCTGCCCCCCTAAACTTTTATACTCGGAAACTACCCCCAGACACCGACCCACCCCTGAGTATTGATGGAACGTAGAGCAATAGCGAATGTAGAGAGAGTCGATTAAGAGAAACAAAAAAATTGACTCTACCTTTATGAAATCCTTTATGGAAAAATCATATTTCTAACTTAATCAACTTACTTAGCTCATTACCATCACGCTGCTTTCTTTGAGGATAAGCAGAGAGAATAGAACGCCACACCACTATATCTACCATATTCATGCATCTCCTTATACGTTCCCATCGATTATTCCGACTCCTTACTTGACTGATTTAAATATTTTGGTATACTTGATCTTGCTAAGCTTTCATCTGTCTTTTTCTGCTCCTATTTCTTACTAAATTTGCCTCATAAATTTTTTATACCGTTAGTTAGTTAATACATGTATGGCCTGTTTTTAAGAGGGATTAGCCTACTGCGATGTTGATTCCTGTCAATCCATCTCTTTAATGATTTGCTCAGGAGTCTTCTACCTCGGGGTTGGCCGTACAGTGTGACTTCGGAGTGTCTGGGTGGTTCCGTTATTCTCACATGCGCGTCTTTGTCTTCTTCGTGGCCTTTCTCAACTAACGACGTCTTGAATCTCGCATATTTCTCTTATCCCGGTGCTCCTTTTTCTACCTCTATATAAAGTCATGCTTTTACTCAAAATACGATGTTTCACTATTGTCGTTTACGATCTTGTGCCGAGAGAGAAAGGCTAGTAGCTATAGGTGTATTTTACGACCCTTTCTCAAGGCGCCGGTGTCTGGCAGTGCGAGGGGGGTGCTCAATAAGCCGCCCGCGGAGTGTGGCGCTCGCGGGAGCGAGCAAACATCCCCACACCCGGGCATACAATATGGGAATCGTTTTTTTATTACTCCTCTGGGCATTTCGGTATCGCTGGCCATCCTTTCTCTGCGAGAAGTCGGATAAAAGCCGCCACTGTACCGGGATATTGGACTCTTAATACAACCCATCGATCGACACGTGCTGGGAGTAATACCGTATCTGCGAAAAAGTAAAATAAACATAAGAGGTAACAAAAACTAGCTATGAACATGAAAGCAAAAACAAATATCACAAACAGGAACAGAAAGAAAAATATTTTAAAAAAACGAAAATAAAAACACACAACAAAAAAAAACAAAACGAAAAAAACACCAACAAGCAAGCAAAGAAATAAAAAAAAACCAGAAAAAACAGTAAAAAATCAGTAATTGACACGATATTACACGATTATTTCATTACTTATTTTTTGGATGTAGATGAGTGATAAACGAAGAAAAAATATTGAAAAACCTGTTACTATTAAGGCTAGATTGTACTAAATCAATAACTTTATTGATTTTTTCATTTTAAATATATTTAACCAGGACCGAGTTTCGTCATTTCCGAGATTATCAGACTAATACAAAGTTAATTTTTTAGTATGGTATCATGTTAATTTTAATCATTTTTAAATGACCAAAAATCCAAAATAGATGAGAAAAACATGTACCCATAAGATAATAAAAAATAAATAAAAAAATCGTTGTAAAATAAGAAACGGAAATTATTAAGGTCCTCATAATTCTCAATGTTTAAAATTTATCGTACTTATATACATATTTTTAAATATTTTTATATGTTTGATAATTTTGTAGATACTACATTGCTACATAGTACCCAGAGTGTGTGGAGATATGGTGGATAGAGGATACAGATATATACCCACATAAACCAAGCGTTACCAATATGATCTAGACTGAGACCAATATGGTATCGTCTGCTTTACTGTGTTTTATTTATTTCTTTGTGGTTTTATAACTCTTGTTTTATTCCCGAAATGGGAGAGAAACTCTATTTTTGTGGAAAGGGTAATAACTTTATGGGTAGACATTTTGTTTTTGAAATATATTGCCAATCTATGATTAAATTAATCCATAAATTGTGTTTAAAAGTTCCTTTTTACAATATTTTGAGTGTGTCCAAATCATTGTTCAGAAATCTCGGTTTTTTTCCACTTAGAAGTTATATTTTTTATACTTAAGGTAACTCTGCGAAACAAATATTTATTTTAAATATCGGTATTCTAGGATCTACAATGATAGAATTAAATATGAATATTTATGTTTTTCATAAAAAATTATCTTCAAAAGTAAAATTATACAAAAAATTGTTTATTTTTCATTAATTATGTAAATTACATTAGGTAAATATTTAAAGTGTAACTTTTTCTTAAAAATCTATTGTGACATGTGTTTTGATGCAATTGGCATCATTATAAAACAACTAGTAGAGTGGCAACATAATTAATATTAAATTATTAATACATTTATTTAATATTAAAGTAATGTTCGAAAATGATGAGGAATGCACCGAAACACGTGTCACAATAGATTTTAAGGAATAGAGGTATTTATCAAGTAATACTTTAATATAAAAATGGATAGACAAAGAAATTATTTCATTGAAAATCAATTTTAATTGTAATTTAATAGTCCTTATTAACCTTTCAGTTCATAGTTATATTGTATTAACAATATTATGTATTTATTTTATTAGAACGATATTGCTAATAAGAACTTAATAACGCTAGTTTTGTAAAAAATGACTAAGCTGTTCATAAATTACCATACTTTTCATACACATTGTATTTTTAACGTTCTTATATATCGCTCACTCCTTTCAAGAACGTCATAAATAAAAAAAAAACTTGATTTCTCAGGAGAACGTTTTTTAATATTTAAAATATAATGTAATGTATTAAAAATAAATATTAAGCCACTTATTAAACTTTTTACTGTGCAACAGATCTTTTTAGGTAAAACCTGAAGGTTTTTTCTCCATTTGAAAAATATTTAGTGTCTTTAAAAAAAATAATTAAACAATACCTTTTCTTCAAAATGGAAAAACAACACTTCCTTCACTGTAGCGGTTAAGTATTAAGTTAAAAATATGCCTCTTTTGCTGGGATATAGTACATTTTCTGGGCATTCCGAAAACATGCAGAACTGAATATTGACGATTTTTTTTATTTGTGACGTTCTTGAAAGGAGTGAGCGATATCTTTGATGATAAGTACAATGTCAATTAATAGTGAATACCTTGTGTATTTTCGCTTTTTCTTAACAGGCAAAGCCACCAAAGTATGTATGTATTATTACTATCCACTTTAATCCTTGTGAATTTTATATCAAAAAAGGTCTCCGAAATCTAATAACGTACAATGGACTCAAACATTCCCAATAAGTACCTCCACAAAACCACGAAAAGTGATAAAAGGAGAGATAAAAACAGAAAACACTAGAGATGGAATGAATAATATATTATACCCGGTTTCAAAGGACCATCTTTATTCTCGTTGTTCCGAATCCTGCCCTTGTTTAGAGAATACATTCTTGTTTCCACTTGACCACTTATCTCAAAAAGGATTTCCTACTCTCCCTTTTTAAACCGTGGCACATAACTCTTAAGCCATTAAAACCATTTTTAAAAAAAATAATATGCGAGTACACGTATTCAATGTAAAATATTATAAAAGACGATTTTGAAAGTATAATATAAAAAATAAAACAGGTATTCTTTATTACTTCAGCACTCTCTGGGGGTCGCTTAGTTTGAAGCAAATTAATGAATTAAACGTATCTAGATGATTGAATATCTTTTAAAATACCGATATCTTGCTAAAAGTATACATATAATAATATAAATTTATGATCAATAATAAAATACTTTTTTTAAAACTTTATTTTAATTACAAGAATTATAGAAGAATTTAAAACTGTCACTTTTCTGATCCTAAAGCGTAATGAGTGTAAATTTATACTTCAAAAACGTATCTTTATATAGGTACTTTAAAAAGTCGCTTATTACAGCTTAGTATTGATAGAAATAAGTTATTTTACCAAACACCTATTAGAGTTATTATTTTTGTCGGACAATGACTATTGTATATGACTATCAATGATTTTGAATTGTTTATTTAAGGAGTCAATTAGTTACTTTCCTCAGTATAAATATGAAATTAATACGGCATTTGTGACGATGATCCTCCGAATTAAATGTGGAATGAAGTAATACATCTTCAGACATAAATTAAATATTAAAAAAATACTATGTTAAAGTATATTAAAATCCTTATGCACAATTTTGCAAATACTATAAAATAACGATTAAAAAAATAACATTGAAATTTTCTGGGATATCAGTTGTGGACCATCGAGTATATTCGTAACGAATTTATTCCTACCAATGTCCCTGTTTCATTTATTATTAAAATTCAAATACAGATGGCGTTGGCTGAACGGAATATTTTGTGTTTCGATAATAGGGTAAATCTTGTTTGTTTTTATCGTCGTTGTGACTAGAATACCGAATATGGACGCTACAGCGAATCCGCGCTGAACGAAAATATCATTTTATTATTAAAGAATATGAGAAAATTAGAGATTACTATTTTCACACCATAATTGGTTAAAGAAATTATTCGTTCATTAATTGATTCGGCAGTAACATTGTGGTAATACATATATCCATTTTTAATTTTAATTTTACTTGATAAATACCACTATTTTTATTGCGACACGTGATTCGGTGCATTCTGTATCATTTTTGAAACTTCTTTTGTAAGGCCTAAAAATTTAGACATTCTCGAGATTATTGATAAACGATGTGTTCTGCATCATTTTCACATACCGTATTATTCATATGCTTATGTAAAATTCTTAATTCTTAGTATTTTCAGCTCATTGTTTTATCATTTTATGTCACACTAGAGAAGGATGAATTGTGATTTTTCCGATGGGTAATCAGTGTATGAATGAACTTCTAGAGGAAATTCAATTTATTATTTATTGATGATATAATACCATGAATGCATTTTACTTACTTATATTTTGATAGTAATTTTTATCAACTCTTTAAGTGTGTCCAAATACTCAATTGCAACTCTGGGGTCACCACTAAGGAGTTATTTTTTTACATTTTACAAATAATACGAGGTTGAGATTTTGCAAACATCCAAAAAGGGTAAATGCTAAATATAAACTTTCTCAGTCGCTTAGTCGACGCCTCGCTGCATCCTGGGAAAGACGTGAAATCTTTGACACTGTGACTCTGAGTTAAGAGTTGCGTAATACAATTTCCATACAAATTTTAAGGTATTTTGATTTTGATGATCAGTAAGGGAGAGGTTAAAAAAATACGTACATATTATGAACAAAAATATTCATTTTACAAAGTAAAATCCACTACGTACATATAAAGAGAGTTTTAATTTATGCATAGGATAAGACAATGCGAATTACAAGTCGAGATGCTTGAAATAAATCAAGTCTTCATTAAGGAGAGTAGCTGCCGCAGAATGCTGAAGGAGCTAATGTGGAATACGGCTACCTTATCTCGGTCGTGATTCTGCCCGCCGGCACCGGGATTCGAACACAGTACCTTGTTAATAATACGCAACCGAGACACACGAAGGACCATTACTCTTCTCAGTATAATACGAGCGATAATATTTATATATATAATTTTCATATTATTCTAATTTTACATATGAATTCAATTGATGCAGGTTTTTCACATAAAATAGGACATTTTACAAATCGAATTGGACGCTTCACAAAACAAATGGGACATTGTATAGTATTTTATTAAAAACATGTGTGAATACCTGCCCACATCTTTCATTTTTAAGACTAAAAAGTGCGTTAGTCGTCAAGTTGGTAATCTTGCGCGGCGCGCTGTCATAGTCATGTCTGTACGCGAAATGTGTACCTACTAAAGTTTTCAAACTACTTTATTACACAAGGATTTTCAAAACTACTTTGAATATATTAATAATTTTTTTTTAAATACAATATACATACCGTGCAATGTTTTTTGTAAGGCATTCAATCTGCAAATATCTAATTTGAATTGAAAATATCGTGTGTTGAAATAAAATGTCATAATTTATATATTTTTTCATATTTTTTGAAGATAGTTTTTTATCTTTCGTCAAATGCGTTTAAAAGTCTAACCATCACGCTGCTATCTCACAGAGGTAGGCAGAGAGAAAAGAACGCCAAACCAATCTGTCTCTGCAAACAATATTCGCCTCTTCCTCATTCATTCACCTCCTCATTCAGATACGCCGATTATTCCGATTCCTGACCTGACTTAACACAACTTTTTGATATTTTATTCTGCCAATTTTACCTCGGTCTTCCACTGCTTCTATTAGCAACGACAGTCGCCTCACTCAATTGACTTCTTATGCTTTCTTTGCTCATTCGATTCACGTGCCCAAACCATCTCAACACACATTTCTTTACGAGTATGTTATTGATAATGCTTATTATTGATAATGCATGTTATTGATAATGCTATATCTCACCCTTATATGTAATTCCATAAAAAAGACTTTAAACGAGAGAATTGAATACAATGAAATGAAATATATTAGCATTGCTTTTACTCTTGATTTAGATTTGCTAATTGCAACCTTATTTGCATAAACTTCAGGCAGCCTCGTCTTACTTAAAGAGATCGATTCCGTAATGAATGGATTAACAATCATAATTACTGTTAAATGCTAAACAGAGTTTAAAACAAACTTACTAGTTAAAAAATAATAAAAATAAATAACAAAATTAACGTGTCATATTAAAGTAAATACAATAATTTTAATGAATTTTCACTCACAAAATAAACTTACTAGATAAATATATTTTGAAACAATATTGACGTGATATATAAAAATATAATTATTTTAATGAATATACTACTGTACAAAGTAAACTTTTTAAATAAATGTATTAAAAAAAAGTAAAATGTGTGTGTCACCTTGGAGTTTAATTCTTTCAAAGAACTGTTACCCTACAAAATAAACAAAATAAGTTTTTTTTTCAAATATTGTTTAATATGTACGTTAAAGTACAATATATAAATATAACTTAATCTGCGAAAGAGACTTATAAGTTTTTTTATTATTGTAAAAAAAACATTTTATAATATTGAAAGAAAGAATGAGGGATTTGAGAAATATGCAAGATCAAAGATGTCGTTAGGTGGGAAAGGCAACGAAGGAGACAATGAGGAGAATGGAACCATCCAGACTCCCCCACATTGCACTGTACGGCCAACACCAAGGTAGACAGACCACCAAAACGATGGATTGACAGCTAAGAATCGATATCGCAGGAGACTTATCCTTCTTAAAAACAGGCCACAAGGCCCACACCAAGCAGAAGAAAAAGAAGAAGAATTAGACTAGTGTCTTGGACATACAAGTACATTTTAGCACGAGTTTCGTGTTAATTAGAAGGATTACTCATTATTTGAACTAAATATAAAATGGCGCCGACATCTTGCAGGCGTGGGAACGATGCGAATCGATAAAATCAAAGGAACTTAATTAATAACACAGAATGCTACAAACTATTCGCTCCAAGTACTGAATTCACTAAACAATGAACCCATTCAAGTCAATACTGAGACCGATTCATATAGGTCTATATTCTATATATGTATTCTTACACAATACATAAAGGATGTAATCACATACAGGTTACAAACAATTTCGTCTTTTACGTTTTTATTTTGACATAAGGAATATGGAATTCTGGGTTTTTATAGGTCATATGATAATATTGGTCCGTCTCCGTGATGTAATAGTAAGCGTGTTTAGCTGCCCTTCTGGAGGTTCTGGGTTCGATTCTCAGGGTCTGGTGCAATTGAAAATTATTTATTGATTTGGCGTTTAATTTGTATAACTCTATTTTTATTTATGTATTAATTTTTAAATCAAACACAGATTTTTTGCGTCTACTTAGTTGTATTTTATTAACAAAAATACATGAAAAATTAATATTGTGACAACTGTTTCGCCTAGTTACGGCATTTTCAAACGAATGTCAATTATTCGTTTGAAAATGTCATAACTAGGCGAAACAATTGTCAAAACATTAATTTTTTATGTTTTTTTATTGATGAAATACAGCTTAGTAGACTCAAAAAATATGTGTTTGATTTAAAAATTATTACATAAATTAAAATGAAAATTATTAATAGATTTATATTATCCACTGACACTTCGTGATGGAATTGCATTTTTAATTTATTATTAGATTAAAACCAATATTTTTAGCTTTTCCACTTTTTTATTTGACCAGCGACCGGGTTTCGTCGTTACCGACATCATCAGACTGGTCCAATGATGTCGGTAATCCAGTCTGATGATGTCGGTAACGACGAAACCCGGTCGCTGGTCAAATAAAAAAGTGGAAAAGCTAAAAATATTGGTTTTAATCTAATAATAAATTATGAAAATTATTGATTATACACTCTAACATTTATTTGACATTACCCTGAACTGTGCAGGAGTGATCACATTGCCTTCATTTAAGTAACGATCAAGTGAGTCAATACGATTCAGTGCCCTATGCACCATTGGGTGCGAATAAGTGACCACTTTACACACGTGGAATATTCTCCATTCTACCCATGATTGACAAACCACACTGCTCAAATTTTTGGAACTTGTAGATATTAATGATGATTAATCTCATGACAGAGTACATTTGAGTTCGAAACAATCATCGAAGTTGGATTGAAAAAACTTTTATTTGGATGTCTGCAAGATCCGAACCGCGAATTATTTTTAGATACTAGGAAACGCCTGAAAATATGATTTTCAATTTTTATCCAGCTAATAATTAATTTGATGTTTTTTTTTATTCACAACATTTTGAGTGTGTCCAAATACTTGTTCACAAGTCTAGGTTGTCATTTTGAAGTTATTTTATACATTTTTATTTTGTTTGTAAGGTTTATCTCAATCTTGCATTCATTCCTTATTTCACCATTCGAAAATCTGTCATCATTGTACGTAACGCACGTCTGAGAGATCGCATTTTGACTGCATTTATTGTGCACGTTTTTATTTTATTTTAAATCTATTCCATGCTTCACTTCCATACATTAATTTCCATACTTCCATACATTTAAAAATTAAGAAACAAAATGTCAAAGTAATTTTCGTAAATTTTTTCGTAAGTAGTTCATCATTTATGTTGAAATATTAATACAATTCTTGACACAGAATGTCGTCTGATTTTCCCCGTGTAACTTTATTTTCTGTCTTTTACGAGTTACTATGGATCTCCACGTAGCCAATCATAATTAAACGTCAGTGACGGATGCAAGGAGACGGTCGGGGGGTTTATTTGTGATCAACGATGGAAAAGTTTGAGAAACTTTGTCTATTTAATGTTCCCTATCTAGAAAATTACCGGTAGACTCATATTAATAAAAGTTTTGCCAGGTTTTGTACACAACTAATCAATGGTTCTCAATTATAATCAAATTAAAAAAAAAAATTTTTTTTCAAATTTACAATTTATGTATATTAAGCGAAATTAATGAATCAGATAAATGTGTGGCAAAAAGATGTATGAAAGGTTTTCAAATAGCAAAATTAGGAATTAATACAAGGTTGAAAAAAACGTAATCGATTGAATTAGGGAAGGTACGTACAAATGTAAGAAAATAATTGAAAAAGGAATATATGAAGCGAATGTAGCTGAAAATAGAAGGAGCGGAAGACCAAGGAAAACCTAGCATAATTAAGTTCGTCAAATACTTGGGCTCGGTCAGGTAAGGAGTCGGCATAATCGTCGGGTACACATGAATGTGGAAGAGGGGATTTTTTTTTTACAAAAGAGTGGTGTGGCATTCTATTCTCTCTACCTACCCCTGCAGCCGCGTGATGGTTAGTTATTTAGATTTGCTTTTTACATACACGTATTTTGACTCGCCTATATTGAACAGAAATATCTAGATATGTATAAACCTAAATACAATATTTTTATTAGATTAAAATTTTGTACTGACATCTCTTGATAGAATTATACTTTATAAAAATATAGGTTTTTCCACATGTATATTGTGGAAACATTATTTAGTTGTTATTTATTAAATATACAGTATTTTTTATTTCAAATTTACATCGTTAATACAACCATTCCCTGATGTTTAAATTATTTAAATTTAAAATTTAAAATAAATAGATATTATCACAAAATGCTAAATCAATAAATGAATACTAATAATTCGAATATCCTTGAATAAATCGCCTTCATTGCTAATATAGGGTCTAAATAACATTAAATTTTGAGAAGCTTTGGTCAGCAGGTACATGGCGTGATATTACATAACGTCGACAAATATGACAAGGTTGTAGTATAGTACAAGTATGTAGTACATAGTGTACGGTATATAGCGATACATAATAGCGACCAGTGTCTGGAGACGGGAGGATATTGCAAGGGGAAGATCCTTTCAAGACTTTTATGACAAAAGTTCCTTTTTGTGATAAAACTACGCGACACTGTATTATATTAGTAACGTGTGGCCAAAAAAGCCTTATTCATTAAAAAAAGGTATTTAAAAAATGAAATTAATTGAACGTAAATTCCAAGTCTAAAAGTCTAAAAATATTATTTCATTTATTGATTCGAATGTAACATTGTAATAATATGTATTTAATTTAAATTTAAATTTCACTTTCATGCTATGATGCATTCCACATCATTTTAAAACACTGCAGGTGAATCATCTGCAGTGTGCAGTGCACATATGTTTTACCTTTGTATATATTTCTTATGACAAATATGCAAAAGTATCCTATTTGCACTTCAGTCTGTCAACCTCAGATGAGACGAAAACGTTTTTTTGGTTGAAAAATACAGACAATCCTTTTATTTATAATTTTACTACAAAAATTGAGTTAATATACTTTCCTAAATTTGAGTAACGTGGTTTTTGATCATGTTTATTATCTAATATCTATCCATCTTTGTCGCAAATTTACTTGGCAAATACCACTTTTCCTTAAAACCCATTGTACGTGTGTTTCAACGCTTACAATAAGCATATGAAGTTTAGCCTAAATTTCAGAGTTTGTATCCCATTAATCCAGCTAATAAAAAACATAAACGTCTCAATCACCGCCATATCGGTTTAATTATGGTAATAAATACGGAGTTTGATATAATTTTGAAAGCATCGAAACACGTGGAAAATAGATTTTTTTGGTTTTAACTGATTACAATTTTAATTAAAAATAAAACGTAAATATTTACTTATATTGTGTTTTTTCTTGCCATACTGTAATGAGGCTTCTTCGTTCCGTAGTTATGGCATTATAATCAACCGGCTTTTCTCATATATTTATATAGAATATGAAACCTGCCAACTTTATTCCTGTATAAGAACTGGATTCTTAACATCTGCAATATTAAGGCATTTACTCTTCCGACATCAAACAAATCCCATCTTGTTTTATGTGAACCTGAAACAAAAGTTCATTGTTTTCGAAGGATGTAACTTCAATAAATAAATAAAAAATAACTCGCAATGCTAAGTACCAAAATATTAAGTCCTTGAAAAACTTGAAATTGCCAAATAACTTGTTAAATTATTTAAAAATATATATTATAAAAATTTTTATGTCTGTCCCCCTCCGTAGTGTAATGGTCAGCACGCTCGTCTACCGTTCCGGAGGTCCCGGGTTTGATTCCCAGGGGGGGTCAAATAAATATTAGTGATTTTTTCACTGCAATATGTATTCAATGTTACCCTGGAATGGTACCTGAAGCGGAGGGCTGATCACCTTTCCTTCATGTGTAAACGATCAATTTAACACTGCGTTTATATGAAACAGTGCCCTATGCACCATTGGGGTGCGGGTAAAGGTTTTATTATTATTATTATGTTTGTACCTAAACAAAAACTTCGTATTGTAATTTATCTGGCGTAGATATTTCTAAAAATATTTTTGAAATTTCATTTTTGTATGGTAGATACATAACACTATCAATTACATACTTTTGAGTAAAAAAAATCAAATGAACAAATGAATCATTTGATTTTCTGCAAATGCTTCGGCGTGGTTCCACAAATATACTAGACGAATGTAGTTGAAAATAGGAATAAAAGAAGACCGAGGAAAACATTGCATAATCAAGTAGTTGTAATACTTGGACATGCAAGGGTCAGGATTCTGATTACTTGGCGGGTATTTGCGAGGAGATGAATGAATTTGGAAGTGCTAAAAAATGTTAAAACAAAGTGATGTAGCTTTCTATCCTCTCGACCTACCCCTGTTTAGGAGCGACGTGATAGTTCGTTACCAATGCTTAATTTTATCTCAATAAAGCTACCTTTATCTGCCATGCAAGCTATGTATTATATTATACACATATGGAAGTTCAGTCATAAAATAATATGTGATGTGGCGCACTAAAATATTATCTTCTTCTCTCATATGAGGGATGAGGGTGCCTGCCTGATATTATATTATTATCCACTACCTTGTAAGCTTTACGTGACTTAGGGGTGGATTACGCCTGAAGAATTGTCAGAGATCACTTCTCCCCTGTGCTAGCGTTTTATTACCCTGGATTTTGCTAGGATTAATAACTTGCACTAGTAAGGAATACATATTGCAAATTTTAAACGTGTCGAATTAATGATAAATTGGCAAATATTTCCATGTTTATTTTTTTAATATTTTAAGAATTTAATATTGCAAGTGAGCGATTTAAAAAAATTATAATCAGTTAGTTTGTATTTTCAAAGCATTTTTAACTTTGTCGTATGGTTATATGAAACTCTCCATTTCATTCATTATTCACTTCTTGTAATATCACTTTTAAGTGAACAAAGCTAAAATTTATTTAGAATACCTTCACTCGGACTTATTTATCATTTTTGACATACTCAAAAATATTGTGAATTAAATAATTGGTCTAAGTAAAAAAATTGAATCAGGTTTTCAGGCGTTTCCCAGTGTGTAAATAATCTAGGTTCAGATCTTACATTCACATAAACGAGTATCTGCGAAATAAAAGCTTTCTGACTCCAAACTCGATCATGGAACGTCATGAGATTGATCTTATATGTGTGACTTCCAAAATTTGAGTAGTGCAGTTGTGTCAATTAATCATGGGTAGAATGATAAATAAAACACGTGTGTAAAATGGTAATTTAACCAGATTATTACAAATCACAAGCCCTGTAAATACCCAGACTTACATACTCTTCTGCATCTTTGTTGAGATGTAAAAAACGTAAGATACTTTATTTTACTAACTATCACGCCGCAAGGATATGCAGAGAAAATAGAACGACACACAGCTCTGTCTTTCCAAAAAATCTTCGCCTCTTCCATATTCGTGCATCTTCTCAAACATACCAGCCGATTGTTTCGACTCTTGACCTGACACCTGACATCTTTCAAGCATTTGAAATATTTGATCATGTCGACTTTCCTCGGTCTTCCTCTGCCCCTATATCTAACTACATTCGTCTCGAGCTCAATTGGGATATCATTTTTTAAACTTTTTTTTTTCATTTTTAATTACTGATGGCTTGTTAAATACTTAGCGTATTTATTTATTAAGTGTTTTCAGACTCTTTGAGTCTACTAAGTTGTATTTAGTTTTTAAAGAACACAAAAATTAATATTGTGACAATTGTTTCGCCTAGTTATGGCATTTTCAAATGAATGTGAAGTTTAAATGGACTGACGGTCCTTATAAAGCTATACAATTCTAAGTACTTAAGTAATAGTTTCAACATATGCAGTAATAATTGTAATATATAATTATAATTTTAAAAGTAGTTTCATAGATGTGATGGTCGATAATGCATAAACACTTTTCAATTTTCATATCGTTTATCTGCTCTGAAATCGACACCGATTTTCCACGGTTCCCACGCAAACTCACTGCACGTCACTGGACGCATCCGACAGTTGGCTCTACTGAGCCAGGAACTTGCTTACTTATACCTATTTACCAAGCAATTAGAGACGCTTTTGAGTGACATAAATGTACTTAGTGTATGACATCGAAAATAGCATATACCTATTTACAATATTTACAACATATTGAGTGTGGCGAAACAGTCGTGCACAAATTCGAGTTATCTCCACTTACAAGTTATTTTTATATATATATAAAACCCTTATCCGCACCCCAATGGTGCATAGGGCACTGCTTTATATAAACGCAGTGTTATCTTGATCGTTTACACATGAAGGAAAGGTGATCAGCCCCCCGCTTCAGGACCAGTCCAGGGTAATATTGAATAAATATTACAGTGGAAAAAATCACTTATATTTATTTGACCCCCCTGGGAATCGAACCCGGGACCTCCAGAACGGTATTTAACAATTATTACAAGTTATTTTTAACAATTTTTAACATCTCAACACAGGGCTTATGACATTCATAGGTTGGTTAAGTAATCGCTTCACACGCGTGTGACATTCACTATTCCATACATTATTAACAACTACACTACTCAAATATTTGGAACTCATACATGTATCATTAATCTCCAGAATGTAAAAATAATCGTAACAAGGTTTGGATCTGTGATACATCCAAAAAGGGTCTACGCCGAATAAAATCTTTCTCAATCCAACACAGATGTCTCTTGTTAATTCACATGCACAGTGTCATGAGATTAAGTACATATGTATATGTAGGAGTTCCAATGAGTACCTACTGTGGTTGTCAATCATGAGTTAAATACATGGTGATTGTTGCACGTGTATAGAGTAATCATTTAACTAGACTGTGACGGATCATATCCCCTCCCAAAACCCAGACTTCTATATTCTTCTTCATCTATGTTGAGTGGACAAAAAAAAAAGAAATAATACTTATTTAGAGGTGCTTTCTTGTGCCATGTGTAAGTAGTTCTTTAATGCATATTCCTGGATAGTTTTAGCATATAGTAGTTTGACTGTGTCGTTAATATCACGAATATCTTATAATAAAAAAATATATTGAAAGTACTATAACTACTACTACTGACCCTTAACCTCACCCAATGGTGCGTAGGGCACTGCATCAAATTAATGAAATGTCAATTTTATTGTTTATTTTTTTAAAGCAAGGTAATCAGTCCTGCATTTCAGGCGCCAATCTAGGGTAGAATAAATAAGATTGAAAAATAAAACATTTTAAATAAGTATTCTACAATATATCATTTTAATATAATTTAATTTGAGACTTAATATTTTAAAGATGAACAAATACGTAATTAAACGAGAATATAATTTTACGCCACTATATTGAATAAAGTATCGACTTTCTACACATCCTGTTTTCTCTTATCAGTAGATATAAATATAAATTAATTCCCACAGGATGACCAGAAACCAGTAGCGATTAAAATCGTCTCGGAAATGCACTGAGAATCTCATGTACACAGCTTTAGTATGCAATTTTATCAAAGTCGGATCAACTGTTAGTGGCTTATAAATCCAGTTCAGTTCTTCTCAATTGTTTCAATGCAGCACCTGAAACTAAAGCAAGAACTGAATTATTCACACAAATTTTAGAAATATATAAAATGAATAAAATGAATATTTAGAAATATATAGAAATTTATACAGACTATGTCGATTACTAAAAAAATATTTATTGAGTCGAAATTCAGAGTTTAATTAAGTCATTTTCAATTTTCTTTATATTTAATATATATACTTTTTTATAAGAAATTTCGATACACGATTCGGTAATAAATTATTGGATAAGAATCGACAATGAAACTTCAAAGATGCGTCATATTTATTTTACACATTTCGTTACATGAGAGAGAATAAAGATATAATGTAGAGAAAAGGAAAAAAAGAGATATGCATTCAAACACCACAGAAGTGGATAAAAAAAGCTTCAAACACATAACGATACAAAGTGAAACAATAAGATACTGATATAGTATGACGCAAAATATGAACAGCTGAGGTACCTCTTTATGTACGCTCTTTTTAAAATAGTGTTTTGTGATTATTTAGATTTTTTACGTTTCTTTACAGTCAACAAACTTTTTTCGTGATTTAAAAAATTATAAACCATAAATAACAAACCTAATAGATTAACAGCTAATTCCAGAACTACAATACATTTTTTATCTCGAAAATATCAAATCACGGACATATATTTCATATTCGAGCTATCACAAACCACTGAATCAGTATTATCAATCGAAACACTAATCAATGACAGTGTAAATATTGAATAAACAGATTTTTTGTAATTCTGTATTTCTATTGAGATGCTCTCTCTTTTTGTCACTCACACAAAAATCGTCTTATTTTTTTTTTTTACTTAATTAAGTAAAAAAAATACTTTTATCTCGTGTAAGGTTCTGCACATGCGTTAAAAATTAGTTTCTTTGACGCATACCCTGTTTTTTTTCATTGGATTTTGTACCATATTTAAACAGAATGAAAATATCCTGACAATCATTGGTTGGTCTGGCCTAATCCTCTTTTACATCAAATTTAATCACATGCATAATAACATTTAAAAATCAACTTTTTATCTGTGGACTTAAATATAATTAATATTTTTGATATTTTATTTAAAAATTTTTTTTATATATTATCGACAATTTGAGAAGCTGTGGTCGAGCATGGGTTTCTATCACATTACGTATTATCTACGAGTACCAGTAAGTACTGAAATGTAATTAATTTTGTATCACAAGTTTACGAATTAATTAGAGTAAAATCATTTAACACCTACCGATTGGCATCATATCAAAATGTGAAATCTAGCATACATTTTATGATTCCGTAACATACTTAATTATTTTCATCGAACCAGCAACCTCTGTCTAATAAACGTTATTATCTATTCAATTTCTAGTACAATTAAGATATTCCAATTTACATACGGTCGATAAAGAGCATAAAACAATAAATTCGCAATGGGAAAATATGTATAGTAATACAAAAAGCTTTTATTTGTTTTATAACAATAAAGTTGCTATGCTAAAAAAGCTTGAATTACATTTATGCTATTAATATGTTGTACGCCTACTTTTATCGTCTTATTAGCAAAATATAAACATATTGAGCTAAACAGCTACAAAGGTGTTTATTTTTATTATAATTAGTGCTACTCGTAGTTGAACAGGATGAAATGAATACAAATATTTCATTTATTAGCAGAAAGATATTAGATACTTGTAAAAAAAACGAACAACAAAAAACGGAAAGTTACCGACTCTCATGTGTGTTACATATATAAATGTACAGTGGCGAGCACAAAGTTTTTAATAGAAGAAAACGGAGATTTATTAAAAATACTTACTAGCATTTAGTTTGTACATTAGTTAGTTATTTTAACTTTTTTGATTTTTTTTAGTAACGTTATTATAAAACCACTCATCGAGATTTAAGTGTACCAGTTTTGACGTGTTCCCGTCTCTTCGTCAGGACAATCACTATACTAGCACTCAAACAATACTACACGTCATTTATTAAATATTAATATGCCATAGACTCCATCATTCTTGCAAGTTTTGAACATTGAATGACGCTGTTTTTCGATAAAATTCAACTTGAAATTTAACTTAAAACGAAAAGATTTTTCTTATTTGAAACTGTTTTTTAATTGATTTTTTTTTCACTTGACAAATATCCTTTCAACCCTTATTCCCACCTAATTGTTAATAGGGCACTTCATCGTATTGACACCGTGTTATCTTGATCATTACTTACATAAAGCGCCCTTGAGGTAGTGTTTCACGAAAATGGCGCTAAATAAATTGTCCGCATTGATTATTTTATTATTATTTACCTACTTGCGCTTCAGGCACCAGTCGAAGGTGATATATTTCGATAATAAAATGTAATCAAGGCGCATAAGATTTTTCATAAGAAAATTGTCCCTGTTCATTTTATAAAAAAAAAATCCAATTTTATTATTTTCATATGGCATGACTTAGTGCAATAAAACGACGATTTAAATATGAAAAAAAGAGAACAGTTGTGTAATATGAATTTTAAGTTTATTAATTTAAACACGACTAGTTTAAAAAACTACAGGTGTTCTTATCAACAAATTAAAATACCAACTGTAGTTCTCAAATCTCAAATTTCCAATAATCTACTCATAAGTGGTCTTATACAAGTAATTTTGTTTAAAATGTTCAATATTGATACATACAAACAACTTCATATAAGAGGTTTATTTTTGTAAATATACTGAATGCCATGAAAATATTTTATCTTTATACTTCAACATGTATTAATATCTTCATATGTGTAATAAAATAAATGCAGCGAAAACTATCTTACTAAATATGTTTACACCACATTGCACCAATAGGAAAGGGGTTTAAAAATTTAAAATGTACATAAAAAAAACATAATTGCTAGAAATAAAATATTAACTGCTTTATTTATACACAACTTTTATCTTAGAGCTTAAAAAACGAGAGCAAATTCACTTGACTTTCACATATACAGAAAAAAACTCTCATTAAAAAATTAATATTTGTTTTTTTTTTTAAATAATCTACCATTTATTCCAATTTTCTTCCTCTGGCCCCAAACTGTACCTAAACGGTGCATAGAGCACCGCATCGAACTAAAATCGTTCTAATTCGATCGTGATGATACGATAACAAGGTGATAAGTCCTGCGCTCCCGATTCGTATATATGAGTGCATATATAGATATAGGAGTATAGATGACATAAGTGAAGGAGCTTAGAGTTGAATAAATATCTGATATATATATATGGTACAGGAAGCAGAGCAACAAAAGGTACTACAGGAAAGAAAATGGAGAAAACAAGTACTGACCAAGGCTCTCAGGTTTGCTTACCCATATTCGCACTAAGTTATGTAACTTGAACAATGCTATTGTAAATTTCCCTTAAGAAACCTTTAATATTATTTAAGTCTTTACTCAGTTTTTAAACTGTACATGGTAAATTTTAACAATTTAAACTGTACATGGTAAATTTTACTTTGAGTTTAGAGATGTAAACACGACTAGTTTTGAGAACATCTGTAGTTTTCGAAACAAGTTGTATTTACGTAAATATTCTCAAAAATGTGATGTGATATAAGTGTTTCAAGTTTATATATGAATCATTATGTTATTCTATTCACTTGATGCCTAATCAATAAATAATAAATTCCGCTTTCATAATTTATGATTTTCATAATTCAACGTGCTTTCTACTGAGATCCTAGATGAGAAGAGAAAATATGACAGTAGTATTTTTAAAAACCAATTCATATGTGTTCAGTATTCAGTACGTGGCGCGTCATTTGAGAAAGGAACGATTTTTTCGTCGGACAGATGGAGACTTTAAAATTTATTGTAGTAATTGGAATAAAGGGTTTACTGCTAAGGTGGGTTAGGCTATTTTTAAAGCTCCGAACACGTGGAACTCTAAGTGTAAACGTTCCTTCAAGATAACCAAATTGGTATCTAATAAAAAAAGAAATTAAAATTAAACACCTTTTGCTCCTTAAAAAAAATATTGCAATATTCATTTACTTATTAGAATATTAAAATTTCCAATATTCATGTATATTTTTTTTAGCCATTCATATTTCTTAAAAAATGTAAATAAATGTTTAATTTGAAATAAAACACGTTGTTACCATTTGAGTATAATATTTTTTTTAATTTTAGAAGCTTTAAATGCTTCTATCTACAGGTTTAATTATAAACTATTTAAATATAATTTTTTATAATTAAACCCGTAGATGGATCAGCATCAGTAGATTCCAAAACTAGTCGTAACAAAATATTATATTACAAAATGAAGTGTTTTACTTCAAGTTCAATCATGTTTCACTACAAAGTGAATGTCAAAACAATAAATACATGAACATTATTAAATTTAATATTCTAAAGATAAGAAAGGGATTAGTTTTTTAATGATTGTTCAAAATTTTAAAAAATATTTTTGGCATGGTTTTGTTTTTGATTTTAGTATATTTGTTTGTTATTTTAAAAAAAATTGATAATTTTTTTTATTAAAAATAAAATGTATTTATAACAAACAACATTTGGTTAAAAAAAAAACCATTTGTAAAAAATCTTATTTTCAACGGTACCAAATTAAATTTAAGGGTGCTTTACATAATGTCCGGATGCAAAATCTTACCTTAACAATTTATTGTCTCATTTCCACATGCGAGGTACCCCTTTTTTTACAAAGGGTTGTGCTTTTTTAGTGTACTAAGATTCTCAATATACGAGTATATTAATGTCATCACATATTGTCAATATTACATGACTCAATTTTTTTTCTTCTACTTATCACATTTGCCTCGTAAATTTGTTTTACTATTCATTCTTCACTCATTCGATTCACATGCCCAAACCATGTCAACACACCTTCCTTAATTTTACGGTATTTATCTCGGCCTAGCATTCGTTCCTTATATCACCAATTAAGTATCTATCATACATCGTTTTACCACACAAGTGAGCAAGTCAGGAGTCGAAATAATCGGCGGGTATGTATGAGGGAATGGATGAATGTAGAAGAGGCGAAGATTGTTTGCAAATACAGATTTGTGTGGCGTTCTATTGCCTCTGTCTACCCCTGTGGAATCGGCGTGATGATTAGTTAATTAAATTGATTTTTTTAATGCATTAATAAAAATTTCGGAAGAAGTTACTAGGAATACATTAAGTGTTATAAGAAATTGATTATTTTAAAGACTTATGACATGAGCTACCAGTCGCAAAGAAGGAAATATATATTTTAAAACATAATTTTTGATTGAATATAACCTGGAACAAAAAATGATTTTTTCATATAATATATCTTCTATGAGCAATAAATTAAACACATTTTCAAATGAGCCATTTGATTTAGGTACTTTTACCAAGAATCTTTTTTGAACATGTGTTGTTAAGGAATGAATTAATGCACGAAAAATCGTGTTTAAATATCCATACTGTACAATGTATTAATATTTTGTTTTTACTAATGGATACAATTGATTAGCATTGACCTTTTAATCTTTCTTCAATATATTTTTAATTTTATTCGTAACAAACAGTACGCTTCTCTAGCGATTAAAACAAATTTAATTGACCACTGTTATATGCTGTTAATGACATCAAAAAAGCAAAAACAATATTATTCACCCTACGGATACCTGTAAATTAAAAATAATAATAGTAAACTCCATGTCATGAGTTTACAATAGCCATCTATGATAGAATTTAGAAAGCTTTTTTTTATCTATCAGAGACCCTTTAATTCATTTATTCGTTTATTTAGTTTATATTATTTTTGCATATTTATATTGTTTATATATAATATGGACACGATGTTTATATTATAGCAATTAATTTATATAATTTTTGTATATTTTCATTGTTTTTATACATTATGCAATTAGTTTATATAAAGCAATTATATTATTTATGCATATTTTTTTTTAAAAAGACCAATATTTGTGTTTTTATGTATTTACAAAAATACTTCACTTTCATACTATTTCTGTAAGCCTGAGCGGCTTATTTTAGATATATTTATGAAATTGTGGTAGAGAGGGTTTGAACCGAGTAAGTCTCACTTAAGAGTCTACGACACTAACCATTGGACCACAACCCGACACTTTATATTGTTTAACCATTATATTTTATGGAATTAGTTTATACTATAGTAATTTTTTTTTTTTGCATATTTATATCGTTGATTAAGTACAGTTAGTTTTTATTATTTTTGACGATTGAGAAGCACACGATAGGAATATTCAAATTACACAAACATTCGGCAATTTGTACCACTTTGGATACATTCCTTGGAGCATTCATGTCGAGTCTCGGGGCTGGAAAGGATCATTTAACTCCTAAATTCTCAAACTTTAAACAAAGAGGGTGCTTTTTTAACCCTGTACTATTTTCATATTCACCCCTTCGTCTTATTTCTTTCCGCTCTACACTATTACAAACACATGTGATTCAAAGATCTCATCCGCGGAAAAAAACACGAAATAATGTTTTCGTAAAAGTTACACATAATAACGAAGTACTTACCATCACGCTGCTTCCCCGCAGCGGTAGGCAGAGATAATAGAACGCTTTACCACTCAGTCTTATGATTATCTTAGCCCTACATTATTTCCTTACTTCACCATTCATCTTCATCTTCATTATTATATTTTCTCATTTGTTTATTTTAAATATGCTTCTTACCTCATATTTTTCTCATTTGTTTCTTTTAAATATGCTTCTTATGCCTATTTATTAAACTTGTTTATTATTTTTATGTTTCGCCATGTATTAGTTTTGGTTATTTTAAAATAAAAAATTTGTAACTAAATTATTTGTTTTTAATTAATGTTTTACTAAGTAAATACCACTATTTATTAAAATCTACTGTGACACGTGTTTCGATACATTCCGCATCATTTTCAAACACCGTATATATTATTTGTGTACCAGTCTTATTAACCTTAAACCCATGTCCCAAAATGAGAAATTTAAATTACTTATCGGGAATATTACGTATATGACTTATGTATGTAATATGTTTTGAAAAAATAAATAAATAAATCTTACATTGTTTTGACGCACATTCATTTCAGGAAATGCATTTTGACTGAATCAGGATAAAAAATCCTTCTTTTTCCAACTCTATGCTTGGCATCCATATATTACAGTTGGAACCAGGTAGTTATATATATCCAGTTTCCATTTTTTAAATAAAATAAATGTTGACTTATAATTTCATTTGTTTCAGGTAAATATGGCACATCTTCAAAAAGGGATCTATTGTAATATCTATTAGGAGATAACAACTCAGAAATGGTAAGTACATTTCAGTAAAGACTATTGAATCTTCTTCTTTTTCTTATTGTACCTCTGAACTTGAACATGGAAACAAACGATAACAACCAGAGTTTAAGATGTGTTGCAGAAAAAAAATTGTCGTGATGATACCAAACCTTATGGCTGAGATTTTAAGTCTTCAAATTCAGAACTCGACTGGCCGCGCTAGGGGTGGAACGTGTTTTATATACGTGTTGCAATTAGGCTTTTTTATAATATATTTTGATTTTTTTTAAACTCCTTACCTTTCGTTAACTATTTTCTTTTCAAAACCATAAACTTACTTAGTACTTATTTTGAATTTTTTTATTCAATACACAAACGATGTAAGAAAAAAATTCAAGTGTGTCAAATATTACCTGGATTTGAAGACAATTAAATAGCGATTTATCGTAAGGCAAAGTTCTGAATGGCACTTCAAAAATAATAATTTATTGAACGGTAAAACGTATAGTAGCCAAACAACTATCAACCTTTTGTAATAAAAAAATAGAATTTTCCTAACCGCACACAAAAACTTATTTCCGTATTCTTCTCAGCTCCAGGCAACCACAAAACGCTTTTCTTACGCAGCTTTAATTTTATTGTGCATCCTATGTGAAGCTCCCGCCATCTGTTTCTGAAGCTTTCATGTGTTTTGTCTCTTGAGGTATACATTCAGTGCCAATTTGTGGTCCCATAATCTCGGGATTTATATTATCGCCGGCTAAGATTAAGTGGGAAACTTGATGGCGCCATTTCGAGCAGCATCCGGACATTATGGATATTATTATCTAATATCATCTGGTTTTGGGAAAACTAAGATATATTGATCAAATAATCAATATCCAAGTAACAAGCGTGTATGCTTTCAAATTCTAGATAGAAGTATAAAACTTAAAAATATGATAGATTTGTATTATTTTTTGACATCTCATCAAAGATGAAGAAGAATATGGAAGTCTGGGCATTTACGGGGCTGACGACCGTCAAAGGCTGGTTTAATTGATCGTTTTACACACGTGTAACATTCACCAATTCTACCCATTATTGACAACCACACTACTCAAATTCTTGGAAGTTCCATATATATGAACCAATTTAGAAACTTTGTTCTTGAATCACTAGAACTTCACTAGAGACATCTATTGGTGAGATGTAAAGAATATAGATTTGTATTTTTTTTTTAATTTTGTAAATTTTTTCCATCATACCCCTCAGAATGCCTAGGTAGATTGGTGATTAGCGTATCTGACCACTGGTTCATTTCCCAAATTAATCTACACCCTTATGCCTTCATTCAATTTTAGAAAATTACCAATAAACTACTCTGTTCTTCTTACCCTTATCTGGAACCAAATAGTGCATAAAGCACTGAATCGTAAAGAAAAAGTGTTGCCTGAATATTTAACATATCAAAGATATGTTAAATAATAATAATGATAATAAAACCCTTATCCGCACCCCAATGGTGCATAGGGCACTGCGTCATATAAACGCAGTGTTATCTTGATCGTTTACACATGAAGGAAAGGTGATCAACCCTCCGCTTCAGATACCAGTCCAGGGTAATATTGAATAAATATGACAGTGAAAAAATCACTTATATTTATTTTACCCCCCTTGGGAATCGAACCCGGGACCTCCAGAACGGTAGCCGAGCGTGCTGACCATTACACTACGGAGGCGGACGTTAAATATTATGTTATGTTAAATATTAATGTAAAATATGACTTGTATATATCCCTGAATTAAGCTATATGAAGATACTCCTGTACGATTAGTAGGTAACAGTTTTCAACGAATAAGGAAGACGTTGTTCGTCTCGTTTTTTAAGATTTCTTTAGTAAATAACGATTTCTTGATGTTAATTATAGTGTTTGGGTGCATTTACAACAAAATAAAAATAAATCCGTAAAATAATACTAAGCAAAAACGTGTATTGCTAAAACCAATTAGTCGATTAGCGTAATAATAGTTTTTGCTGAATAAAATCCATTAATTAGAATGATAAGCATTAATTTACAACTTTAATTAAAATAACTGAAATCAATTAAAATGAAAAAAATACTTTTGCGATATTCTTATGAGAAGTTTATTGTTAATTAAGGGGTCTCGATACTTTTTAATAAAAATATAAATAATAATAATAATTCTTTCTCTTTATCCCATCCCTGTCTTATGTCTCTTCCTTTATATAGACCTCTCTTATGTATAGTTGTGAAGAACTATAATTGGTACTCATGATTTTATTCTTTGTATTCTGTATGTATCATATATTGTAACTGTTGTTCTTCCTTCCAATAAAATAAAAATAAAATAAAATAATAATAATAAAACCCTTATCCGCACCCCAATGGTGCATAGGGCACTGCTTCATATAAACACAGTGTTATCTTGATCGTTTATACATGAAGGAAAGGTGATCAGCCCTCCGATTCAGGTACCAGTCCAGGGTAATATTGAATAAATAATACAGTGAAAAAAATCACTTATATTTATTAACCCCCCCTGGGAATCAAACCCTCCAGAACGGTAGCCGAGCGTGATGACCATTACACTACGGAGGCGGACAGTAAAATACAATAAAAATGTGTTGTAAGAAATAATTCTTTAAAAATAAACAAAAACTGTTCATTAACCTTAACTTTTAGTTTAAAAATGAGTAAATAATACAACAAGAATAAAATAAGCATTGAGATTTCCGTTTATCCAATTTAATAAAGTATGACCATTAAAAAGTCATTCTTATCAAAATCAAAATTCTCACAATGTAAATATAAATTTCATTTATTATTTCGAGAAATAAAAATACTTTGTGTTCTGATCCACTCACATTTTTAATAACCAACTAGTTTCGGCAACAACCTGTTGCCCTCTTCAGGGTTTCATTTATTACTGAAAACCCTGAAGAGGGCAACAGGTTGTTGCCGAAACTAGTTGGTTAATAAAAATGTGAGTGGATCAGAACACAAAGTATTTTTAATTCTCGGAATAATATATCAATATGATCCACAAAGTTAATGCTTTCAATATTCAAAACATGAATTTCATTCATTGATTCGGCAGTTAATTTGTGGTAAAATCTATCCATTTTTTATATAAGTTTTACTTAGTAAATACCACTATTTCTTACGGTATTTGAAAATGATGCGGAATGCATCGAAACACGTGACACAGTAGATTTTAAGAAATAGAGGTAACCAAGTATAAATTTAATTAAAAATAAATATGAATTACCAAAAATACATATAAGAGTGATAAACATCAATATTTAAAGCTTTAAAGTAAATTTCCATTTAATAATGTATAAGTTACTTTGGTACGTTATTACATACAACTTATTATAACCTAATTCTGGTTTTTAGTATAAACTCAAATTAAAGAAATCTTGCATTTTTCTCACTTAATTGTCGTATAATATTTTTTTCCAGGTTAAGTTTTACATGACGATTTCTCAAATAAATATAAGGAGCAAGGAACATGCAATCAAAGTTTTCAACTGATAAGCTTTAAATGATGAACGCAATTGCCAAAGCTCATGAAAGACAACGTGCTACTTGTCACCTGCTGTCACCTAATATTCTCTTTTTTTTATATTTCAATGCTTCAAAAGTATTGTAAAAAACGTATTAGAAATATGTGCTTTTAATCATTTTTCTTTTTTCATTTTACAAAACTGACGGGTGTATCTATTTAACAATAAAAAATACATATCGAGTCCGCTATCAAGTGCGATATTGAATACTACAACTCGAATATTTCCACATAAGACAGATTGATCAGACAATATTCAATAAAAAATGTCATTATTCAAATTACATTCATTAAATTTTCTTAGAAATATATTTTTTATACTGCTATTAAAATATAAATTGTTATTTTACTATTTTGTACTTCAGCTTATACTAAATATTCAATTAGTTATTTTAGTATTAAATCTATAAAAATACTAAGCCTATTTTATGAGTTTTCACTAAAACCTTTTAGTGAATTCTTTTTTATAATGTGTTGACACTTTTATTATTTATGTGGGATGTTAAAATGATTGATTTTATAATAAATATCATTTTTGAGGTATTTTAAAACCTAAGTTTTATATGTTTACATATTAATTTTTTTTTCGTATTATTGAACAAACGTATGATGCATAAGCTCAATTTCAATCCTTTAGCCACTAATTTATGATTTATTTTTTTAAAGAAAAATGTTAGTAGTTTTAGAATATAACCACTCAACGTGATTTAAGTCTACCAGTTTCGCGACGTACCCGTCTCTTCGTCAGGCAATCACTACACTAGCTTCTAATTATTAAATTATCAATTCATCCAATAATGTTTGTATTCACAATGACTGCTCGTTTAAGTGTGAAAAGATGTTGCTGCTATCCCTTATCCACACCCAATGGGGCAAATGGCACTACTTCGTAAAGATGCAGAGTTTTCTTAGTAGTTAAAAACAAGAAGCAAAGGTGATCAGCTTCGGGCTTTAAGTACCAGTCCAAGAAAAATTTAATAAATAAGAATTTTTTTTAACGACTCCTTGAGAATCGAATCGAAGTAACTCCATTTGTTTTATATTTTACTGAAGTTTTACTTGGTTAAATACCAATATTTCTTAAAATCTATTGTGACATATGTTTTGATGCACACCGCATCGCTTTTAAATATGTATGTATGAATTTCACAATAGAAATAAATAGTGGTATTTACCAAGTTAAACTTAAATTAAGGATAGACAGATATTACAACAAAGCCACTGTCGAATGAATAAATGAAAGCATTAATTTTAATTAGGTGTGGATAAAAAATTCGTTGTTTTTATATTTAAATCAAACTCGTATATTACATCTCACTTACATATTTTTTGTTATTGAACTTGTACACATAGGAAGTAGCATGTCCAATTTACAGGAGCTTTCAAGAGTTTCAATATATAATAAAGAGTACTGAGGCTGGATGATGATCCAAAAAGCAGGACAGATCAACTTTCTTGAAAGGAATCAAATTAATAGCAAAAGTTTTAAAATGTTCGTCTAACACACAGATAAAGAATTACACGAGTTTGATCCAGACACGTGTATACTTAAATCATAAATATTTTTAAATCACCCACGAAATTATTGCAATAAATATTTAAAATTCAACATGGCATAATTACTCAAAGATAGATTTATACATTTTCGTTATTCAAAATAAATAAAAGAGACCGTTTCTTTAATATTTTCATTAAAACGTGAAAACAGAAAGGCTTCATACGCCGTAAATCATATTTATACGAGAAAATCTTATCTTTCAAAACGCCGAGATATTTGAGTGCCGGTTGTAGAGAATACGTATTCTAATAAATATAACATATTAACGACTCTATATAGGATCAGAGATAACCATTATTTGTCAGTTTAATGAAGTGAATATAAATTTGTGACAGGCCGACAACAAGAAACACCTATGTATAATTCAAAACTTCTGTAACTTTGCCATTTTCTTTATTATTAAGAAATCGTTAAACAAACGAGTTTTTACAACGCTAAATAAAAGAGTTTTCCAATCAAAACGATTGAATCAATTATTAAAAAACACGTACTTTTAATGGATCACACATGTGTACATTTATATAAATATACACACACACACACACATATATATATATATATATATATATATATATATATATATATATATATATATATATATATATATATATATATATATATATATATATATATATATATATATATATATATATATATATATATATATATATATATATATATATATATATATATATATATATATATATATATATATATATATATAAATATATATATATTTACATATATATATATATATCTAGAAATTTGATTGAAAAAAAATGAGTGGTGTGGTTGTCCATCATGGGCAGAATTAGTAAATGTTACAGGTATATTGCATTGGAAGTTTTTTTAAAGTAATCAGTAAACCAAGCCTATGAGAGTCGTAAGCCCTGTTAATACCAATACTTGCAAATTCTACTTCATCTATATAGGTATGTGCGTGTGTGTGTGTATCTTCTCTCTGCCTACCCTTGCGGAAAGTTAGTGAGTGATGGTGAGTTGGTTAATTAGTTTATACTTGCAGGTAAGTAGAATATTTTTTTTCGCCAGTAGCATTAATTTTAATTATAATCATACCAATTATATTTTACAGATATCATTAGTCGGATTATTTTTTAAAGGAATTTCGAAATAACGCATCGACTGGAAGCGAGCACATAGTGTTAATATATTTTTTATATGATTTCATACATATTGCCCGAACACCTGTTGTTAATGATCGTAATGTCGTTGGATGTCGAGAAATCATGGCTTTTATTGCCTGTATAAAAATATAATATATTTTCATTTGCGTAAGAAAATTAATAAATCATAAATTTAAACGTCCAAACCATGACTTGACAAATTTTATAATGGTTTTGTAATTGTTTGGGTATTCGTTAAGGGGCCAGTCTTAGGCTGCATACGTGAGAAAATATATGTAAAGCAATACTGTCAGGCCAAATAAAAATTCATATGCGGTGTTTGAAAATCGTACGAAGTGCATCGAAAGACGTGTTACAATAGATTTTAAGGGATTGTGGTATTTACGAAGTAAATTTTTAATTAAAAATAATTTTTAATTTTCTTTCGACTTAACTGAGCGGTAGGTCCCATGTCCCATACTACTTAAGTCAATTATATTTTGATTACAACAGTATGGTTTAAAGAAATAAAAATAACAAAAAATATGAATATAAAATACTGTTAGGAAACTCCTTTTGAAAATTGTGAGAGAAGCATGGAAATACGTGTCACAATAGATTTTAAGAAATAGTGGTTTTCATCAAGTAAAACTTAAATTAAAAATGGATAGATATCACCACAAAGTGACTGCCGAATCAATAAATGAAAAATATCAGTAACTAACTTACTACAAAACCATCTCACCGAACACCATTTAGAACTCCACACCACTCTTGCAAACATAATTAACATTTATATACTTCCTCATAATATCCAAAAGTCTTAAATCGGACGGCATGTATGACAAGATGTATGGTTGTGATGGGATCTAGGAGTGTAGGTATGTCAGGTCAGAACAGTGTGGCGTTCCATTCATTCTGCCTACCCCTGCGGGGAAACTGTATGATGGCAGTAGTAGTAGTAGAAGAAGTAGTAGATTATTACTACCCTTGACATGTCCACGCCCTAGAATTTTAAGAACTTGATAATGATGATTTTTTCTCAGTCTTCTTCTGATTCTTTTCCCATGCTCTGAATATTGTGAATAAATAAATAAATAATGTACTTCAATCTTCACTAGTCCACTATATATGTATTATATGTAAGATTTACTATTGGTGTAAAATAGTTGTTTATTTTATTCAAAAACCTTTCAAATATAAATAAATACATTTTTTTAAATCACTTTGAGATCTTAGATGTTGGATAAAACAGAGTGATCATCTCACTTGATAGTGTGGCGAGTATGAGTAGATTCAGTGATTCCTTTGATCTAGTGAGCCGTGGTTTGATGCTCGTCAAGTTGTAGGATGCGTAATGATGTATTCACACTTCTTCTTTAACTCAACTACTGAACATATGATATGGATTGGTACTTAAAAAGAAAAAATGAAATTCTACATCACCCACATAAAGTAATGAAACATGGTGAAATATGGGTAGGTATAATATAAAAATTATCAGCACATTTTTAAAATTTATTGTTAATCAAAAAAAAATATTAAAGTGATTATTTTTTATGTTTTGAAGTGTAAAAGTCTACTGCTACATGATTGCAAAAAGAGTAGAAAAATATTACTTACTTCTTCTGATAAGATATCTGAGGAAACTTGTACCTTCTTTAAATATAACGTACAACACTTATATCTGACCACTTTTGAGTTTGGTAATGTTAACACAACTTGTTTCAAGAACTATGTGTGCTCTCATTAACAGGTGAAAATAATCATTTGCATAAACAAAACATTATATATATATAAAATAACCCGAAAAATTCTTGATAGTATAAGAAAAGTATTTCACATGAAATATAATTGATTTTTTTTACAAATTACTAGAAAACGGTGGTTAATATAAATGAAATTAAAATCACACCAATATATTATAAAAACATTCACATTCGCTGTTTATATAATTTAAAGGTACCATTGTTGTCTATTTTCTTTTATATAATTATTTTGTGATTTTTTTAAATATAAATTGTTTTGAGCTTGTTCAAAACAATGGGGGAATTTTTAGGTTATTTTAAGTGATATTTTATTTATGAAAATGATCATTTTCTACTTATCACCATCAAAGAACATCTTAGTAAACACGTAGTTCTTACAACTGGTTGTGTTTACATTATTCAACTCAATAGTGGTATGATACTTTCATATTTAAATAAGCTTCAAGTTTTCTCAAATATATTATTAGAACAATTTAACATGGATACAAAAAAAAACTATGTAACAGAAGAATTTTTTTTTTTAAAATATTCGTTTTAATTATTTCCTTAGAGTTCCCCGACCAACTTCATGAGAAACTCATCAACTTTTTGAAATTCACCAACTAATATTATGGTGTTTACTTGACTCCGTCTACAAAATAACAATTTCTAGAATCTAGAAGCTCATCGAACAAAACCTAAACCAAACAATCAATACACTAATGCAACCTTATTTCAGCCGTGTTCGCGTTTACAAAAGATCTTTAGAAAGCGTAGCTGTGACAAAATCGCATCTCCACATTTTCATTGCAACTGAATTTTCTTCTCTAACAATATATCTCTAAGGGTGAGTTTCGCTCGCTGAAGGTGGTGTCGCATGGGGTGACTTTTGGAAAGGGGTGTGCTTTTAGGGTTTAGCGCGATATTAGGGCTTTAGCGCTCAATCATAATAGGTGACAATAACCACAAAGGACACCACGAACGTTAATATCCTCGCTAATCCGTATTGTAGCGACATCTTGGGGCGGGTTTATGAGGCATTACGTCACCTTACAACTCACCCCTCTTGCCTACTTACCCCATCTCTTCAGATTGAAGTGAGAGGTGAAAATATATTGTGTTTCGTGAAAGCGTTATTCAAAGGCTTTTGGGTAAAATTTATAGATTTACGTTTTGAACGAATATTTATTTTTGTACTTTTTTTTTATTTACAAATATTTGATATTCATGACAAATCAGCGTAAATCTTACTTTGTTCAAAATCTCAAATGATTTTATAGCATTTGAAATGCGAGTTTTATTTATTATTTTTCAATTTAAGTGCCATTGTAAACTTGAGTCTGCTCAAAATTTCAAATCTTCTTAAGTTGTTCACCGATTGCTTTTAAATTTCTACACAACTTTTCATTTGATTACGTGCGTGTTATTATCCATAAAAGTTATGTAAAAGGTAAAAAAGTGCATTATTCTCAAGTGCATTATTTTTCTTTTATTTGCTTGTGACTAGGCTGAGCCACAGAAACGCGTGGCTGGGTACTGGCAGTTTTTGATAAAAAAGTACATTTTTAAATGCCATATTAATGTCTACCCCCGTAGTGTAATGGTCAGCAAGCTCGGCTACCGTACTGGAGGTCCCGAGTTCGATTCCCAGGGGGGTCAAATAAATATAAGTGATTTTTTCACTCTTATATTTATTCAATATTACCTTGGACTGGTACCGGAAGCGGAGGGCTGATCACCTTTCCTTCATGTGTTAACGATCAAGATTACGCTGCGTTTATATGATGCAGTGCCCTATGCACCATTGGGGTGTGAATTAGGGTTAGAATTAAAAATATATATAAATATATATATATATATTGACACAGAATTTACCTAATTTCAAGTTTATTTTTTTTGCTTTATTTCGGGAAGTATTTTTTTCCTCAGTTGGATTATTCTTGTTCGATTCCTATACCCTGACATGAACTTTGGTAATATTTAAAAATGAAAAAAAAAAGTTGTTACATAAATCCAAAATAAAAATACGTATGAAAAAACAAATCTGTCGAAAGTTCGAGAGAAAGTATATGTAGAAATTTGTTGTCGAAACAAACTCATTACAAGTTTTATAAGAAATTTATCTTTTTGGGAGATCATATTTTATGAAAATTTTCAGATCAATGTTTTATTTCCTCCTAGATGTTTTAAGATATGTATTTTTTTCATTAATTGATTTGGAACTCACTTTGTGGTGATATCTATCCACTTAATTATTGATTATTTCGTAAATACCACTTTTCTTCAAATCTATTCGTTTGATTTGTTGGTCTGAATGTTGGTGTTTGAAAAAGATGCGGAATGCATCGCTAAACACGGTCACAGTAGAGTTTAATAAATAGTGGTATTTAAAAACTAAAACACAAATTCATCATGTGTTTTTTCAATGATTCTTATATTACAATGTGTACCCATAAAAAAAAATCATGCACATACCGCTCAATCGGATCCACGCTGTGTTATCTTGATCGTTACTGGCGCGATAGCATGGTGATCAGGAGTGAACTTAAATATAAAAGAACATAAGTTGAGAAGCACATGTTTACGAATAGTACTGCACAAAGGCAACGGAAGAGGTACTTGTCATCACGCCGCTTCTCCGCAAAGGTAAGCAGAGAGAATTGAATGTTACACCAATCTACCTAAGCAATCTCAAAGTTGCATATAAATATATGTTCTATTCAATATATGTATATAAAAACATCTATGTTTATAAATATATAAACGAATGATTACCAGGTATAAATATTTTGTTTTTACAGGATGTCTGCTGTTTCTGTTGAGGAAAATGAATTTCGTATTTTCTTTCCGTTAATACTGTTATTGGGAAGAAAAACTCTGATAATAAAATTTCTGAAGGAAGCAACCTAATTTCCGGTGTTGAGAAGAAAAAATAATTCTTAAGTGAAAAAATATATACGTAAATATAAACGCTAAATAATGTCTCTTCCTCTGATAAAATTTTCAACATGAATAGTATGTATGTATCTCCATCCCCTTATTTTATTGTTTACTTGAATTGGTTAATTTAACATTCGTACCACCACCCTTATAACTATCATCACGCCGAATCTCTGCAGAGGTAGGCAGAGAGAATGCCTACTCTACTGTCCCAGCAAATACTTCTAGCTTCTTTTACTAACATACATCTAGTCATACATGCTCTCAGATTTACGGTTCATTGTTACTTTTTTTGTCAATCCTCGTTCTGTTCTCTTATTCACATTCCTTAAATACACTTTCTTAGTGGTTCTCTCGCTATTCATTCGCTCCACGTGTCCATACCACCTATAAGATCTTTTCTCAAATTTTTCAACTATACCTAGTTCAGCTTTGTGTTCTTTTCGTATATCTTAATTTTTAAATCTAAATAAAATAAATACTAAAAAATCTTACATTTTAAATGAAACTTGATTTTTTAAAAGTCGTATTACAATGATGAATTCTGAAAAGCGTCTTATATTACCATAACAAAAAGTTAACAATGCTTTCTATTTAGAAAATATAAAAAAAAACATACTTGCGTAAAATTCAACAAGTATTTAATTATTGTTAAAGTGGAAATTTATTTTTGGTTGTTAGTAATAATTCAATAACACAATATTATTTTAAAAATTCAATGAAATAAAAATTTTAGATTTAGGTCGAGTTATTAAAATGATTTTTTTAACAATTGGTATTAAAATAACCAAATTAAAAAAACACACAAATATTCATGCGGCTTGTATGAAATAACACAAAGATAATAGCCGCTTGCTCAAATGATTTATCACACGAAATTCTGAATTACAAAAGAAGAACAAAGCAATCAATTAACACATTAAAATAACATTGTTTTGAGATACCAGATACTTCGTTATAAATTTATAGTTGACACTTTTCCGTTTGAAAAGAAATTTACGGCCGAGTTTTTGTCTTACGGTTGGGATTATTTTCTTTTAACTAGGAAAGACGTAGAGCTTTTTATATTATTGTCTTCCGAAAAGCTCAGCGTGGGAGGAAGCTTTTGTTGGCAAGAGAATTGAACGAGATTTAAAGAATACTTTATGTCAAAAAGCATTTGACACATTGGTTTCCAATTATTTAATAAACTTATATTAATATTTTTTTAAATAATTTTTTAAAGAAATTTATTTAGGTTAAATGCAATATTTATTGTGATATTTCTCAATAAAGGTTATGATTTTTTTATAAGCTGGTTTAAGAGATCCGTCTTTCGAAATTTGAGAAGTGTGGTTATCAATTATGGGTAGAATGTTTTTTATTTTTATTTATTCATTTAATATCTTTACATTTTTATTTATAACATAATAACATTTGAATCATTTATACATATGTAGAACTTTTATATTTCGATTCGCTGTGCCTCTCCATAAAAGAGTCTGTGCTCTTGTGCTTGGAAAGGGACTTACACTCGTGGTTTAATGTTATATAATAAAAGATATAATAGTTTTTTTTTATATTTTTTTAAAGATTTAAATGTATAGAGCTTTAATTTTTTTCTTGAGGATTTTTATATCATCTATTTTTTTTATTTCTTTAGGGAGTTTATTGAAATGTTTGATTGCCAAATATTTGAAGTTTTGCTGAAATTGCTTGGTGTTGCATTTTGGAATAGAAAAATCGTTTGAGAATCTCGATGATAAATTCTTTGTTAAATTTAAATAGTTGTCACCCTTTAGTATTTGAAAAACTGCGGTTTTTTTAAAAATGGATTCTATATTTGGGACTTGAAATTTTTTAAATAATAATTTTGTTGGAAATATGTTTTCATGTTGAATGTTACTCTTGTTTAAAATGATAACTTAAATTAGCCAATAACAATTAACACCCCTATAAAAACCTAGACTTCTATATTTTTCTTAATCTTAGTTGAGATATCATTATAAATAACTCCTTAATTGACAAATTTCAGATTTGTGAACAATGATTTGGATTCCCTCAAAATAAAGTCATTATTAATTGATTTGCTGTTAATTTATTGGAATAATATAATAATTAAAAAATAAAAATAAAACGTTTGTCAACAACTTTCTTTGAGTTTATTAATGTTAATACAACTAGTTTTGAGAATCACAGATGTTGTTATAATTTTATTTAAAGGAATAACCCACAAAGCCTCTTTAAGAGGCTTGTCTGTGGGTTGGATAGTAAGGATAGGGAAGGTAAATGTAAAAAATAGATTACAAATACCCAGACCAATTGAAAATAAATCTTTCTTAAATTTATATTGCTATTTTTTCATAATTTAAAATTAATTATTTTTAATATTAAATTAAGAGCTTCGTGTTATTCTACAAAGTTTATACCAAATCAATCAACAATGTAAAAATAACGTGTTCAAATAAAAAAATAACGTATTAAAACAACACATTATATTTATTTTAAAAAATATTTCTTTTTAAAGATGTTGGTTGTATTCGAACGTGTTAAAAGTGTGAATTTATTAAGTTCATCAGCATTCTGGAGTGACATGATGATAATTATGACTATGATTGCCAAATTCCACTTCTTCTGTATACAATGTATTTAAAGTGAAAGGAATTTTTATATTTCTATTATTATAATCCGTTCATAAACTACTAGTCGCTTTGATACCGCTTGTTTTACGAGCTGGCGGTTTGATTTCATGGGTTAGAACCGGGATATAAAAATATTTGAAAATTAAAAAAAAGCGCCTTGGTCTATTTATTCAACAATTATTATTATTTATTCATTCAACATATTTTTTTTAAATATTTTATTGATATGAATTCTGGGTATTTACAGGGCTAACGACCTGTCATAAACTTGTTGAATGATCACTTTAACGCGTGTAACATTTACCATTGTAGGGGAGAGTGCCCATGAGTGGGACAGAGGATGAATGGGACAATCGTCCTCCAGCCCAAACTATTGTTACAAAAAAAAATTAAAAATTACCCAACATGAACGCTACGATATTAGACAGATTAATCCTTAAACCTCAATTCTTGACTGACAGTGAAGCGAGTAAGACGTGTTACATTTTTTTTGCGTCAAAAAGTAAATTATATACTGCAATTTGATTTTGTTTGTACATATAGGTTTTGATAAGTGCTGCAATTGATATATACAATTATTTAAGTTGATTCTCTCAGGATATTATAAAGTATGTTTCATCAAATTTACTTTAGTATAAATGTATCGATTTATCTATTTTTCTAAAAATCACGCATTTCCTTGAATGGGACGCGCGCAGTGATCATGAATGGGACGGTCCCACTCAAGAGAAAATTGTCCCATTCATGGCGAATACTTTTAATTTATATTAAAAATCGTTTGTACTCGTTTATATTACACGCATTGTAAACATTATATTGTTTTTAGGTTATAATGCCAAAAACACGCCATCGTTCACCAAACATCAATCACCAACGTTCTAATTGAAGCTGCTGTAGAAGAGGTTTTAAATAAAAGCAAAATATTAGATCGGTTGCAAAGACATATGCAATAGGAAAATCTTATCTTTATAGACATGTCAAACAAGTAAAGGCTGATAGGAAATAAAAGAGCCTATCAGCGGAAGCTAAACTGGCAGTGCATAACGGAGTCCTGGTTCTAACTCTAATGTATGGAAGTAAAACATGGAGTTGGCAAAATAAGGATGAAAGTAGACTGAATGCAGTCGAAATGCGATCTCTCAGAAGAATGTGCGACAAAACGATGTATGATAGATGTTCGAATAGTGAAATAAGGAAGGAATGCAAAGCTGAGATAAGCATAATCGATAAAATTAAGAAAAATGTGTTGAGATGGTTTGGACATGTAGAACGAATGAGTGAGGATAGAACGGTTAAACAAATTTACTAGGCGAATGTTATTGGAAAAAGGAGCAGAGGAAGACCGAGAAAAACATGGCATGATCAGGTAAGCCAAGTAGTTGAAAGTGGTCAGGTTAGGAGTCGTAACAATCGGCGGGTATGTATGAGGGGATGCATGAACGTGGAAGAGGCGAAAAGAATGTTTGCAAAGACAGAGTGGTGTGGCGTTCTATTCTTTCTACCTATCCCTGCGGGGAAGCGGCGTGATCGTAAGTAAGTTTTTTTAGTTAGTCAGTTTAGTCTGAAGCGAAGAGAAATACTTTCCACGTATTTAAATTCAGCTGGAAGAATATGTTCTACAGTACAGAAATAAATCAGTGAGGGGAAATCAAGTATAATATCTGACACTTCAGAAAAGGACAAGTTTTTTAAAATACAATTATTGAAGAATGGAAAATGAAAACCTATAGATAGACCAAAAAATAAGCCTAACGCTAAAAGAGTTTAAAACAAACTCAGTTTTCAACAAAATATTTCAATGAGTGATGACAGAGATCAGTTCAGATAAATCAGTTGAAATAGAAGGTGTATCACTGACAAAAACAAAAGGAAAGGAAGATAATAAGTGTCACATATGTGAAGGAGAATATCAATATAGTTTTATGCAATGGCTTAATTGTAAATTTCGTGGCCCATGAAAATTGTGGAATATTAAGATATCTGAACTTTTTTTGCCAAAAATGTTTAATGAAATTTCTTTTACATGTGTCTACGTATTATACGAAAGTGTCTACAGATGATTTTTGTTTTAAAATATAATTATTCTATCAATCTAGCATTTAATTAATGTCCCATTCATGGTATACTGGTATCCCTCTCATGGGAGGGTGTTTATGAATGGGACATTTTAGGACATTATTTGAAATCGATTTTTCAGGCAGTTAGGTTAATTTTTTTAGAAAACAAAGTATGGCATATTTGTAGCTAAAAGATTGAATAAAGAAAAACCACGTTTACTTTTTGTGATTTATTTTACAGAGAAGAACTAGAGAGGCAAAATCAAAAACGTCCCATCCATGGGCACTCTCCCCTACTCACGATTTCTAAATCCAATCAAAGACGGCTGTTGTGAACTCAATCATGAGGTTGATCGTATATGTATGTGTGATTTACAAAATTTGAGCAGTGTGGTTGTCAATCATGGGTAGAATGGTGAAAGTTACACGTGTATAAAGAGATCACTTAACTAGTTTACGACAGGTCGTAAGCCCTGTAAATACAAAGACTTCCATGTTTTTCTTCATCCATGTTGAGATATTAAAAAAAAACATTTCCTTCATTTTCAGTAATTGACATACCATATGTGAAAAATAATATTTAACAAATAAACAATAACATTAATTTCATTTATTGAATCGACAAAAGGTAACAATGAAGTAATAACTACATACTTTTAATTGTAGTTTTACTTGGCATACAACTATTTCTTAATATCCATCATGGCACGTATTTCCATGCATTCCGCAGAATCAGTTTCAAACAACGTATTTGAAGAAAATGTTTGAAAATTATGCAGAAATACTAATTTTTACCAAGTAAAACTTAAATTAAAAATAAATAAATAATTTTTTAAATAACGTTTAACGGACGCATTGTCAGTACGGATGCTTACCTTGTTAAATCATCGACATCAAGTACCTTTTGCAAGATAATAACCATCTCTTTGAAGGGAAATTATGGTCCTTGGGAGTCTAGACCCATAAATGCGACATTCAGACGAAACAACCGAGTTCGTCCAGTTTAACGACGCAGACGTCTGTAAATCAGAGACTGGTCATCAGCCACGAGAAGCTGCCACGTCACTAGAAGTAAATTTACAAACTCTGTCACCGTTATCTTCCTCTCTCCCGCCTTTTGTTTTAGCTGTCAATTAGACGTTCGGCTGCCAACCGGGGTGAGAGAAATACAGCGAGAGAAATAAAAGAATTCTCTCGCTATTTATCAGACAGCTCGTGATTACTCGAAAAGATCCTATCAATTCTAAACAATTGATATTTGTTTTTGTAGAGAAATGCCCCGCGTCCAAAACATGTCACCATTCCTTCCTAGTGGCAAGTAAATTAATTAGGTACTTTATATTCTCAACTGACGATTTTTCAGCAGTATCTGATCAAAACTAATTGAACGAACTGTCGTCTAAAGATATGCCTTATAAAAAAACATCTTAAAAATATAAAATCATTTTCATTATTTTTATTCCCTTTCACGTAGTTTTCAGGCACTAGTTCTAAATAACGTGTTACAAAATAAATATCAGTGTGAAAAAATGGTCCAATTTAGTTGACTCCTCAGGGAATCGAGCTTGGGACTTTCAGCATACTATCCAAATACTGCGTAAAACGATGGCAGAAATAAACATTAAGCCAATTGATATCAATTACTTTGTATTAAACAGAACCAAGGGCTTAAAAAAAATATGCCAACTCTACTATATATATATATTTCTATACTCATATACTATATAGATATTTCAATTATATATGAAATATACATTTAGGTACCTACGTATTAATTATCTGTATTTTGGATCTTTAGGTATAGTCCGCGTTGAGCCGAAATATTTACATAATAAAGTTTAAACCAATTTAAATAAAACATTTTATAATAAAACGTTTTATGTAAGAGCAATATTTCATTTTTTTAATGAAGATGCGACAGCTTTCGAGAACCACACATGTTCTCACGAACAGGTAAAAACATAAACTCTTCACCTGTTAACGAAAACTTATACATATTCATATTTATATTCAAAACGTACATCTCAAAACTTGACGTATTTACAAACTCAAGAATGGTCTTATGAAAGCGTTTTATTTTTAAATTTCAATTTTCCATACTATGCATAAAATAAAAAATCGAATTAAATGTTCAATAATTCAATGCAAAAGATATATTTATTCCTGCTTTTTTATAACAACATTGATTTTTCTTTTGTTAAATTCTCTTTTCTTATACCAATAATAATAAATTTAAAGGCGAAGACAAAAGAACGATTCGAATTAAGATGTTATTTAGTGAGACGTATTTATCTTTTTTGTTTGTCGAAGAGATTTGGCTCTCTGTGTTATCTTAGATATGTTAATTTTTCTAATAGAATACAACATATTTCACGTCTCGTACAATATATTCTCCTAGGCTGTCACCAAGTGGAAATAACTCTTAGTGAAAACAAAACATTTTCACAATAGAGTTCCCATTCTAACCCTCTGTAGCATAGAGGTTTATTTTTGTTCCCAGTAAAGCTCCGCTCTACGTTGTGGGATTTACCTTAGGTGTCCCATTGAAAGGAGTATAAACCTAAATAAAACCATGTTTAATAATAATTATGGATAAAAAAATAACCTATTTTATACAAAATAAAGTTTTATTTCTATGCTTGATTCTCATTCAATCATAAGCACGTGAAACTCGTTAGCTGAGACAGCATAAATGTTTTTATGTTATTTTATCATCTTTTTCAATAAAGATTTATTTTACGTTATTCCTGTTATTTAATTTTAAAATTTATTGGATCTACATATTTTTTCAAAGTTATATAATCTAAACCCAAGAAAAATCTGCAAATTAATTTATAAACTGTACACAAAACATTATTTTAACCACTTTTATTTTTGATATTTTTTTAAACTGCTTTCGATAAGAATCTTCTCATCTTCAGGGATGAATATTTCATACCTAAAGATGACAAGGTGCTTGTCGGAATAGGTTAAAAAAGGACTTAAAATAAAAGTGGTTAAAAACAATATTTTAGTTTTATTTTATAAAGTATATAAAATGTGGTACAAAGATTCCTCAAAAAACATTCAAGTTATGATATTCGTCATATTTATCACATTTCAAAAAATATGCTAACGTCGAGATTATATATTGTGAATATTTAAATTTCTTCTACATAGTAGCATATTACTGGTATATAGTAAATCTCCTTATGTAGTCAAAACTTTTTGTCTAAAACCTTACTTTTTTTAAACAAAAAATAAAAAAAAAACTTTCGTCATCAAAATCAGAATAACGCAAGTCGAGGCGTTACCAAATATACATTATATTTCAATTAAAGCCGAAAAACGTCAAACGATTAACACGTAAAATGCATTTAATTTTGCCGAATAATGATGAGCATAATAAAAAAGAGAACTTTGCAAATAAACTACCGAATTACGTGGTACGTAAAATTTAATTAGGATCGTAATCCTCGCATACTTTATTCGATATCCAACGAATAAATATCTCTTCAATAAAACTGCATTCAATGACGTGTTTTGACAGTACTTATGGACTTTATTTCACGTTTTTTATATGCTGAAAGTGGTAATATTATTACGTGGAGATTATTACATGTCACTAACTTTCAACCATTATTTGTGTATCAATTTTATCGGATTTTAATAACCAATAAAAAACGTATTTTAATAAGAAAGCCAATGTTTTGATATATTTCTGTAATTGATTTTACTAAAAATATTTCATTAATAACTAATGTCATCAATCATGGAATTAGAATGGTGAATGTTACGGAGTGAATAGTGTGATCATTCAAGTTATTAATAATGTGCATGTTTAACCTCGGCTCGTAACGCATGTCTGTTGTTGAAACCTTTAGTGCATGTTGGTCTTCGGGTCGACCAAAAATCGTATGTGTTAGATATTTTGTGTAGTTTTGAATGTGTAAATGGTGCTATGGTGGTGAAGGGTGGTATTGTTTGCTGTGGAAGTGATTGTCCTGACGAAGAGACGGGTACGTCTCGAAACTGGTAGACATAAAAATCTCGGTGAGTGGTTATATAATAATATTATTAACATTTTTGTAAAAAAAATAAGTAATTAATACCCCTCCGCCTCTGCAGTCAGCACGGTCGGCTACCATTCTGGAGGTCCCGGGTTCGATTCCCAGGGGGGGTCAAATAAATATAAGTGATTTTTTCACTCTAATATTTACTCAATATTACCCTGGACTGGTACCTAAAGCGGAGGGCTGATCACCTTTCCTTCGTGTGTTAACGATCAAGATAACACTGTGTTTATATAATGCAGTGCCCTATGCACCATTGGGGTGCGGATAAGGGTTTCTATCTATCTAATTAATACCCACTAAGACTTCCATATTTCCATCGTAGTAGACTTCATCCATACAAACATTTCAATTAAAAGTTTATATGGAAAAGCACGTCAACGCAGATCCATCTTTTGTGCAAAAAAAATAATGGGCACACATAAAATATACTTGAAATTATATATATTTTTAAAATATGAAACAATAATTAAGAGGGTTTAAAAAAACCTCTTAATGATTAGTCTCCGACAGAAAGAAGAAATTATGTTTCAAAATTATGACAAAATTTAATTTCTACAATTACTTTGGAAATAAATCTTTAAAAGAGTGAGATGTTTTTCTTAATTGAAAATTATTGGGGGAATTTCATAACAGACTGAGCGTCTAATAGAGCACCATAATAAAAACGTCGAGAAACAAAAGACCTTTGATTTAGAGCTGACATGTTTTTGTGCTAGCCAAGAAATCAATGTCACTAATAATTCAAAATAACGTGCGGAGTATTTTCGTCTCAAATCTGAAAAAGCGGCGCTATTTCGATTCTCCGAAAAAATACGAGGGCCACTTTTTAGTCGTAACAATGCTCGTCGAATCAAGGTATATTATTAAGTTTTTTCTCGGACATCTACTGTATAAATCTTTGTAGAATGTAATATTTCAATTACAGTGCTTATAAACGATACAGTGCCTTTTGTACCGTTGAACACTATAAAACAATATTGGGTGTATTTTTATAACCAAACTTTATGCTCCTAAGTATATTTACAACATTTTGAGTGTTCTACTCACTAAATACTTGATTTGACCATGAAATAATGATTTTCTTTTTGTATGTAGAATATAATTTGAATGGTAATTTTACTGACAGCATTTTGAGTATGTAATCTTTCAAAAATCTCCACTTAGGAGCTATTTTCTGCATTTCTTGACATATCAACATAGATGAAGAAGAATTTGGAGATCTGGTCATTTACGATGATCATAGGTTTGGTTAAGTGATCACTTTACACACGTGTAACATTCACCAATGCTACCTATGATTGACAACCACACTATTTTTAGACCTTCTAGTTATACGTTTATTGATCAAACTAATTTCACAGTATGTATAAGTTCACAACAGCCATTTATGGCTTCATATTTTTTTAAATAACCTAAATATGGATATTATTCAGATTTGTGAACAAGAACTTGGACACACTTATAATGTTGTAAATAAGATGACTGGTCAAATTAAAAGCCACATAAAAAAAATAATATGTTTTCAGTCGAGTCTCGAGTATGTGAATATAATCCAGGATTCGGACCGCGTATACAAATGGGAAGAGACTCTGCTTAATAAAAGTTTTCCTCATTCCAACAAAGATGGGTGTTGTGAACTCACACATACTGTGTCACGAGTTTAATCAATATATTTAATAGTTTCAAAAATTATTTTTTTCGGACTTTTTTGCTTCATTATAAAAATGTATTTTCAAAATACCTTTTGATAATACATTAAGAAGATGGGTTGAAACGACATGAGTTGTGCATTTTCAACATAGATAAAGAACAATATGGAATATATCGGGGTATTTATATAGGTCTTACCTTATCAGACTTCAAAATTTGATTGTTGTCAAACATGAGTAGAATTGGAGATTGCTACACATGTGTAAAGTGATCCCTTAACCAAGCCTGTGACCGTCGTTAGATCTGTTAATATCTAGACTTCCATATTCTTATCTCAATATGTTGAGTTGTCAAAAAAACATATTGTTTATTTCAACTTGATAAAAATATCAAATACTAATATTTGATCGAATTCTTCCTGGAGCTAATCATAATATCACATTTAGGCAAAGGCAAATACCGCTTATGTGACGATTTCATCTGATGTTTTTTCAGCAATAGCCGTCATCCATTTTGACATAAATAAAATGACTGTTAAAACTTTTATTTCTGAACATCAAACTGAAGTCATGGACTTCAAAGCTCCCCTGGTAAGCTGGGAAGTCTTTAGCTATTTTTAATATACTCAATTATCTTTATTAAGTGCATAATAAAATATAATACAGTACCAGGAATAGCTTTATGTTTACACGTTATCAAACAGTAGGTATCTCATCCAAATTGTATTTGATTTTTTATGAATTACCTTATGTGACTAAGAGGCTCTGAAATCTAGGTACGGCTTATTCAACACGCTTATCATAAACCCTGCTAAGGATTCAACATAAAATGTTTTAAGGACATTTCCTACTTGTGATTGGGTAATTATTTTTTTAAAGGTACTGAAATTTCACTTCACTTCTTCAAACCGTTATCAGCATCCCAATGGTGCATAGGGCACTGCATCATATAAACGCTGTGTTATCTTCATCAGGAAGAAAATGTGATCAGCCCTCCGCTTCTGGTACCAGTCCAGGGTAATATTGAATAAGATAAAGAGTGAAAACATCACTTATATTTATTTGACCCCCCCTCTTAGGAATCGAACCCGGGACCTCCGGAACGGTAGCCGGGCGTACTGTTACACTACGGAGTCGGACAATTTGTAATTTAATGTAGAACTGATATTTATTTTAAATAATTCATGAGTGTAAATTCTAGAAAAATACACCCTTTTTTCTCTTCGAAAGAAGTTTCTCTGTTCCTCTATTCCTAGATTGTTTGCAAACACAGAGTGGCGTGGCTTTCTATTTTTCTCTATATTTTTATTCCTGCTAATAAGTGGCGTGATGATTAGATAGTTAGTTTTTTATATTGTTTATTGATTCTCCAGTCATTTCATGGAAATATCAGTCCAATTTTATTTAAGTTTTACTTGGTAAATATCACGGTTAAAACGATGCGGAATTCATCCAAACAGGTATCATTTTTTTTGTAAATAGTACATGTACCAAATTAATATTAATTTCGAAGAGTAAGTTTTTTAGTTGGACATTGCAGGATCTGTTTTCAAATAAAATTTGATACTTCATAAGATCTACAAATAAATTTTCAACAATTTTTTTAAAACATTTATTGTTGAGTACCAAACAAACTTATATATTTTTTTTACAACATTTTGAGTGTGTCCAAATACTTGTTCACAAAATCTGGATTATCTCCAATTACAGGAGTTATTTTCATATTATTTTTTGACATCTCATCAAAGATGAAGAAAAATATGGAAGTCTGGGCATATACGGGGCTGACGACCGTCATCGGCTGGTTTAAGTGGCCACTTTACACACGTGTAACATTCACCAATTCTACCCATTATTGACAACCACACTACTCAAATTCTTGGAAGTTCTATAAAAATGAACCAATTTAGAAACCTTGTTCTTGAATCACTAGAACTTCACTAGAGACATCTATTGGTGAGATGTAAAAAAGCTTTTTTATTAAGCAGATACTCTTATATTAGTATGTGAGGTCCGAATCCTGGATTATAATCACACACATGAGAAACGCCAGATATATTTTTTTACTAATCACTGTTATTTAAAACATAATTATAATAAATCAAATAAATACAATGCTTAATCGTGTAGAAATATACTCTGCCTCCCATTAAGAAATTATTTATTGTTGAATTCATCGCATGGCGTGAACACGATGTAAGTTTAAACTCTGATTTATAATTTGTAAAATATCATTTGATTTGTTTCCCTTTTGTTCTAAACGATGTTGAATAAATAAATCTCTTAATTACATCAAAGTCTAGACAACAATGGCACAATAATTTTAAGAAAAAATATGTATTTTTTGAGATATTTTGGGTCAAAGCTCATCAATCTTTGATGTTGTTTGAAGCGTTTTTGATGTAGGATTCAAGAGATGAAAAAAGACAATTTAAATCACAATTAGATGATTTTTTTTCTCTTCAGCATATATTTATAAGATTTTTGAATTAAGACAATGTAGTTAATTTTCAAAACGTATCTAAAGCCATGATTCCATCTTTTAGTAAATGAGATAAAATTTACGGATCGCAGAATCATATTTGACATCTCAACTAAGATGAAGAAGAATACGTACGTCTGGGTATTTACAGAACCTTTGATAGGTCATAATCCCTATATATACCCAGACTTTTCACTTCGTCTTTGTTGAGATGACAAAAATTTGAAAATAACTCCCTAGTGGGGAAACCCAGATTTGTAAACAAGTATTTGGATACTTTTTCACAATTCTGTTTTCTTCGATTTTTCTCTGCTTCTTTTTCCTACTGCATTCTCCTCATAAATTTGTTTTACCATCTTTCCTCACTCATTCCTTCCACATGACCGAACCATCTAAACACACCTTGACTTTATCAGTAATACTTATCTCAACTTTGCATTTTGTCCTTACCTTACCTTACTTATTTCACCGTTCAAACGTCAATCATATATTATTTTGCAGCCCATCTGTTATGAGTTTCTAACTAACTAACTAACTAACTAACCATCACCGCAAGGGTAGACAGAGAGAATAGAACGCCACGCCACTCTGTCTTTGCAAACATTCTTCGCCTCTTCCACGTTCATGCATCTCCTCATACATACCCGCCGATTGTAACGACTCCTAACTTGACCACTTTCAAGTATTTGGCATACCTGATCGTGCCATGTTTTTCTTGGTCTTCCTCTGCTCCTTTTTCCACTTACATTCGCCTCATAAATTTGTTTTACCGTTCTTTCCTCACTCATTCGTTCTACATGTCCAAACCATCTCAACACACCATTCTTAAATTTATCGATAATGCTTATCGCAGCTGTGGATTCCTTCCTTATTTCGTCGATTGAACGTCTATCATACATCGTTTTGCCGTACACGTGTTACGAGTTTCTCGAGAAAAATAATGTTAAGATGGGGTTAGCTTCATTTTGATACTCACGTTCTCACATGTTTTCTAGTCTTCAGACAAAAGAAATACATTTAATTAGTTTCACATTAGCATTTTCCTCTTAATGACAAGTTATCAAATCGCGCGTGTCTGTAACTAAACGACAAATATTTCCCGCGTGGCACTCTTCCTCCTGTCATCGCGCGGCCGGTAGACAATTAGTGGAGTGTTGCCAACGTGACAATGGGACTGAGAACAAACAGAACTTGCGAGGTAAACAGACTACAAAAGAAAAATCAGACAATACGTTTGCCTGTTCACTTTACAGACTTGTCTCGTGACGCCTCATTTCCACAAAACAAGCAAATATTCACGTAATACAACGATGATGAAAGCATTGTTCTGCTAAGCATATACAAGTTTTCAGAAACGCTTTGATTGTTCAACGGAAAATCACATTTTTCAGGAAAACTGAAAACTGAAATGTGTGCCATTTTAATGTTATTTCTGACAGTTATCGATTTATACTGAAGATCATATTCATCTTATAACATCTTCAATATATACACACACACACATGTTCATATTATATATATTTGTATATATGGATATATGTATATATATATGTATATATGTATATATATATATATATATATATATATATATATATATATATACATATATATATATATATATATATATATATATATATATATATATATATATATATATATATATATATATATAATATATATATATATATATATATATATATATATATATATATATATATATATATATATATATATATATATATATATATATATATATATATATATATATATAAATATATATATATATATATATATATATATATATATATATATATATATATATATATATATATTTATAAATATATATTTATATATATATATATATATATATATATATATATATATATATATATATATATATATATATATATATATATATATATATATATTTATATTTATATGTATATATATATATATATATATATATATATATATATATATATATATATATATATATATATATATATATATATATATATATATATATATATATATATATATATATATATATATTTATATATATATTTATATATTTATAAATATAAATATATATATATATATATATATATATATATATATATATATATATATATATATATATATATATATATATATACATATATATATACATATATATTTATATATACACTCGTAAATGTGTGTGTGTGTACTAAATACTTAAAGTGATCAGGTGAGGAGTCGAAACGATTGGCGGGTATATATGAGGAGATTCATGAATGTGGAAGTGGCGAAGAATTTTTGCAAGGACAGAGTGGTTTGGCGTTCTATTCTCTCTGCGTACCCATGCAGCGAAGTGGCGTGATGGTTAGCCAAACTATCTAACTGACTCCTGCATATTTATATTACATGATCTATATATTTAATGAGGAGATCTCGGGTTAATTTCCTGGGGTATTATCCTAAATATAAGTGTTTTTAACACTCTCCTTATCATTCACCGTTCACTTTGTGAAATACCACTTTTATAAATTCGCTTATTCGTGACTACCAGTTTGGGAATAATCATTCCAGCATCAGGTCATTAAAAAAAAAATATGACGGTTTGACATTTGTTCAAAAATAAAATTTTAAATGAGAGAAAGAAGACAAAGGAATCACAATGGGAATATTTTTTAATGTTGACTCAAAGTTAAATTTAGTTGGTTATTTATTATTATTACATAAGAATTTTTTTTTCACTTTCATACTTATTTAATATATCTCTGGACTGGTACCTGACGCGTTAGACTGATCACCTTGCCATCATACTCATATAATAAACTTTAAAATTTTCACAATACCAATTTGATGGAGTGCCCTATACACCATTGTGTGTGAATATGGGTTAGTAAAATTTGTATTATTTATACTTCTTAAATATAAATATGAATAATACTAAACTTAAAACTAAATTGAATATCCGGATGACCAGTCATGAAAATTTACACGGCGGTGTTAATCTTACATTCCATTTTGATTTTACAATATCCACTTGTTTATTGTAAAATGTTCTTTTATTTATGCAGCTAACACAGAGTAACGCCCACGTGAAACCTATAAAGACATTTAATAAAATCTGCGTTTCTAAAACTGTAAGCTAAATAAATAAATCAACCCGCAAAATTAAATTTCCAATTAGTGGTGAAAATTTTCTGATGTGGAATTCTCTGTAACATGCGGTAAACCGATCGTTCTCGATGACTTTTTTAAGATATTTGCAGTTCCTATAGACTAGTTTCGTAAGCTATAGATATTCTCATCAATAGGTGACAATACAAACGGTTTGTATTTTTATCTGTTGAAGAAAAAAAATCAGGACTCGAAACTAGTCGTGCCTACGTACATAAATAAACTCAAAAGCAAACTTATACGAATGTTTTATTTTTTAATTAAAATTAATTTTTTCTCACATTCCATTTAATTTTCGCAGTTCTTTCTTTCATGTTTAGACCAAACCAATTGTGTGTGAATTTTTGGTAAAATAATGTTGATATTTTTAAACATTTGAATCACTTTCTTTTTCAATGCTTAGTTAATTATATTATTAAATAAAACACTTGTTTTTTACCACTTGAGTTTATTTTATGACAACTAGTTACGGAAGCTAAGCTTCTATCTTCAGGTCTTGTATGTAAATGTAATGTAATGTAATGTAAATGTAGACCTGAAGATGGAAATATAACAAGTTTTTTCTTCAAAAATATCATCATGTCTTACAACAAATTAAATACCGAAAGAGTATACGAATTGAAATAAACGAATTCTTTGGTTTTTTTTTTGAAAATAATTTTTTTCTTAATCTTCAAATCATCATGTTACTACACTTAGTTGATGCCAAATCAATAAATAGGATAAAAACATATTTTATAAGATTTTTTGTAGATTTTTGATGCTGTTCGCAAACGATAGTTTGAGAGGCTGCTTATGCGCAAGTACTATTTAATAAAACGCAAAAATATTATAAGCACAACAATAAAGTGTTCACAAAGAGAGTTCATACTTTAGGGAAATATGACAGATATTAAATGCAGAGTCGCTCCGGAGGTGTGGAGTGTTCATGTATTAGGAGGAATGTATTTCTGTACACGTGTTTTTCATTTTCTTTCTGGTGATATTATTTGACACGTGGTCCGGACATAATTCATACACAAAACACCCCGTGACGCCGGCTCCTTAATAACTGGATTTATTTGTGTTTTTCAATTTCACTTTCGGAAATCATTCGTGTCTTTTTACTAAACAGCTTTTGTGGACCCCTCTGGACCTATGCGCCGATGGCAAACAATGAATTTAACCAAATTAAAATAATTTATTAATATCCACAATTTTTTATTCATTTATGTAACAATTTGGACTTTATTTTTTTTAACGTATAAATATAACTTTCTTGAATGTTTTTCGCAAATACTTCGTGGCACATTTTACAAACTTTATAAAATAATACAACTTAGTTTAAACCCCTTTTTATTGGTTTTTCAATGTTTTAGAATTTAGTAAAAAAACTCTGATGATGACAAGGTTCTTGTCGAAACCGGTTGGATAAAGTGCACCAATTAAAAGTGGTTAAAACAAAGTTGTTTAATGTTATAAAGGTAATAACTTTTTTAAATTTATTTACTCAGTTAATTATCTTTTCTATGACAAATATATGGTATTAAAACATATGTACATATGTTCGTTTCCGTCTCCATAATATAATGGTCAGCACGCTCGGCTACCGTACTGGAGGTCTCGGATTCGATTCTCAGGGAGGTTCAAATAAAACAAAGTGATTTTTTTCTCTAATATGTATTCGATTTTACCCTGGACTGGTACCTGAAGCGGAAGGCTGATCACCTTTCTTTCATATGTTAACGATGTTTTACAGTACATTTATATGATGCAGTGCCCTATGCACCATCGGGTTCGGATAAGGGTTTGAAGAAGAAGTTACTTAAACAAGTATTTATTCAATTAATATTCAAAACGCATTTTTTTTATTCCCGTTTATCTCACGTAAAGACATTTTTTTTAAATAACATTTATTCACAACATTTTTGGCTGAGTCCAAATCCTTGTTCACGTGAAATTTGTGATACATGTAGGGGTTTCAATTTTTTCAAATTGTGGTTGTAAATCATGGGTAGAATTGTGAATGTGTGTAGAGAGATCACTAACTCAGCATATGATAGATCAAGAGCGATGTAAATGCCCAGACTTCCATATTCTTCTTCATTTATGTTGAGATGCCAAAAAATAATATGAAAAATAACCTATGTTACTTAAAAATGTTTGAATTATGCAGTTTTTGGTCAACACGTATTTAGACATTTTGATTTCCTCATCAGCGCACAGCTTCTCTCCCTCACACACGCTCGCGTGTGCTAGTAGGTACCTTGAATAGTAAGCTAAGTGACATGTATTTGTCCGTCCCATATTTCGCTGTCATACTTAATATGAGGCGTTTTGTTAAGCGGCTTATTTCTCTTTTGCTTTGCGGTGAGAATTCCCTGGGGACGGGATTTCCATCCTGTGTTAGACCTTAGACTTGCTTTTTGTCATCCTTCTTAACTTTGCCACTTTTCTAAATAAATATAAAAATAAACAACTATATCAACATTTAAAATTAATATTGATAGCTTTCCTACCACACTCCTAGATCTATTAAAGAAGCATTTAGGTATCTTGATAGACCTCTTAAATTTAATTAATGAACTAAGTTGCAAAATTTAAACAAAATTATATCCCGATTTTACTGTGAATTTACATTTTTAAGCTTTCAATATCTCTGTCACTGCCAATCTAAATAAATACAATTTTGTACAGCCACCACCAAATTTTCTAGAAGCTCCCCGGTATAGGCAGCGGAAAAGTGTAGGAAAATATTAGTATTTAGTTCGTTCAATTAATAAGATTCCATATATTTTATATGGATAAACATATTATTTAAGAATAAGTTGGAAAGATAAAAGACCGAATTAATGCAGCATTATTCCGCTGGAGTGCCCTAAGCACCATGTACGCACAACAAATTAAATTACGCTTCTTTCCATTTTATTTTGTTGAAAAAAGTTTTTTCTCACTCATTTAAATATCTGAGCCCAAGAGAAGGTTGTTACGTCTTTTCAAGTGTTGATGCACCTAAAGAATTCTTCAGAGAGCTTTGGATGTATAATTACTTTTTACTTTTTTGTAGAGATTAACACCAAAGCTTTGTAGATACATCATCGTCACAGGTATATGGAGAAAACACATTAAAATTTTGTATTTTTCGATTTCAGATAATAACCACAACTTATTAAAAGCTCAAAGAATTTTCTTTTTTTCAAATTTCAAATAAAACTTTCAGAAATACTCGTGTATAAAAATTCTACTAAATTATATTTCACATCGAGTTGAAGTAGATCAATTTTTTTTCTTCCAACTTATGCATTAGTTTGATGCATTCCTACATTGATGGTCAATCACGTTGATCCATACAATAATAATTCATTTCAAATTTTACAATACAGTAATAATTTATTGATCTGCTAATTTATTTCATAATAATATAAAATATGTTGATAAATTAATATTCTAAAACCATTTTCATGAATAAAAAATATTATTTTATTAATTAATTGGACTGTCACTTAATGGTAATATGTATTCATTTTTAATTTAAGTTTTACTTGGTAAATATCACTATTTCTAAAAATCTATTACAATACGTTTTTTAATATATTCCGAATCATTTTCAAACACCGTACAAAGTATAATTTAAATTAAAATGGATAGATGTTTCCACCTAGTGAATGCCGAACCAATCAATGAATGAATATATTATATCCTATTTAAAAAAATAGCAACAACATTTCAACATTTTGCGTGAGTCCAAATACTTCTGGATTATTTCTACTTAGAAGTTATTTTTACATTTTTTACATCTCAAAATAGATGAAGACTTCTTCGTCTTTGTTGAAATGTCAAAAATGTAACAATAAAAACGGGCAAATAAATGTAAAAACCTAAAAACCTCTTTAAATTTCCATGATTATGAAAAGGGCAGTATTTTTGTTAATTCAAAGCAAAATAATATCTCCAGCCCCGATACTTGCGGCCCACTTAGACCTTCCACCCTTCCTCTGCCTACTCTCTCGCAAAGAGTAAAAATAAAGGGGGTTGGTTTTGTTTCGCTCGAAAACAACACATCCTTCAAGAAGTCTCCAGAAAATCCCCATCAGGGTTTTGCCCACAATCGAATACACCACTGGTCGTAACATCTATGCTTCTCAAAATCGGGATTTTTTCCTGAACATTTGTTTTAAATTTTATTTTAAAATATTAATATATCATATTATTTTTTGACACTCATCGAAGATGAAGAAGAATATGGATGTCTGGACATTTACGGGGCTGACAATCGTCATGGGCTGGTTCAAGTGATCGCTTTACACAAGTGTAACATTTACCAATTCTACCCATTTTTGACAACCACACTACTCAAATTCTTGGAAATGTTATTATTATAATACTCAAATGTTATTATTATATCCTTAATAAAAATTTTATTATATAAAGTTAACTAAACAATATACATCGTTTAACTAACTAACAGGAATTAAGAGGCTAGGGATTCTAGATGCTTACAAAATAAATTATCGCAACAATAAGTCAAATAGATAGGCCATATTATGAAAAACCTAGTTTATTATTAGATTAAAACCAATATTTTTAGCTTTTCCACTTTTTTATTTGACCAGCGACCGGGTTTCGTCGTTACCGACATCATCAGACTGGGTCTGGGTCATCATCAGACCAGTCTGATGATGTCGGTAACGACGAAACCCGGTCGCTGGTCAAATTAAAAAGTGGAAAAGCTAAAAATATTGGTTTTAATCTAATAATAAATTAAAAATGCAATTCCATCACGAAGTGTCAGTGGATAATATAAATCTATTGAAAAACCTAGGCCTGCTTCTAACAATTGCGGAAGACATGATCAAAGGCATGAACTACAGAAGACGGGTCTCTTAACCTATATGGACCAAATTATCTCCGATCTGCGTTGTAGCAAGTATGCCGAGTTGAAGAGACGGGTAGAGACTGACTATCAAAGATGCATACCAAACATCACACAGATTTTAACTCAAGAAGAAAAAGATCTCTTTCTTGAAACTCAAATCAGCAAAACAAAAAGGAAATTAAATATTTGAAAAAAATAATAAACAAAAAGGACATATTTTTATCAAGTAAGGAAAATTAAGAGATGGGTGGAGACTGACAATGAAAGAAGCAAATCAATCATCACAAAGATTGAAACAAACAAAGACGAAACATTAAATATCTGATATTTCGTTTTTTTTTTGCAAGTTTGAGAATTTGCAAACTTTTGTTTTGTATCCCTTATATTACTCACTCGGGGTGACTTACGCCCCCGACCGTTGTTCGCGAAAGGGTGAGAGGGCAAAATGAGAAAAGTTCATTCTGAGAAATTAATGAGGGAAAATTCCGAGACGGGAATTCTTCAAATTTTGGAATTCTTCGCCTTCATTGTGAGCCTTGCTGCGTAAGACAAGGCGCCGAGTATTGTGTATTATTTGACTGTTTTCGCGAGGGAGTTTGATTGATGGGGTAAATAATAACAATATTTGGAAAGAAGGATATCTATTCATAAGGGAAAGTTAGATTAAGAAAACTTAAAGTTATATGAGATTAGTGATATATATATATATATTTTATAATACATACAGTAATGTAATATAAAAAGTTTCTTGAATATTTTTCACAGATACTTTGTGGCACGTTTTATAAACTTAACAAATTAAAACAACTTTTACTGATGATGACAAGGCTCTTGTCGACACCGATTGAATAAAGAGTACCAATAAAAAATGGTAAAAACAAAGTTGTTTTATTTTATAAAGTTAATATAAATAGAACATTTTTAAACAAGGAGTTATCTCTCTCAGAGACCATATTAATGATTCAATAAAAAAATAGTTTATTTCTAAGAAGATTAGTAGATTTAAAAAACGTCTTCACAAAATTAATATTTCAGTAACTTAAACTATATAAAAGTGATAATAAATTAAATTTCACAAAATGAACGATAAATTATGACAAAAGTTTTAGATTACCGTACCGCAAAGTTAACAATGCTTTAAAAATACAATATTCATATACTTTAATGAATATATTTATAAACAAGCTGTTTTTATTTTAACCTCTTGATGAGGACATTTGTTGTTTTCAAAAGTAGTTTATTAATGTAAAGTTTCCAATTTCTTGGATAATGTGTCGAAATTGGATCATTTATATAAAACTTCCAAGAATTTCAGCAGTGTGGTTGTCAATCATGGGTAAAATTGGTGAATGTTACACGTGTGTAAAGTGATCACTTATACTAGCCTATGACGGTCGTAAGCCCCGTAAATGCCCAGTAATCTTTAGTTTATTTCAGTATTTTTCTTCATCTATGTTAACATGTAAAAAAATATTTCTTAATTTAGAAAAATTTATCTTTCACCTTTATAAAGTGAAATTTTCCATAAAAAAATATTCTAATCGTCTTTTTTTCTCTTATTTCAGGTAGGTACCAATCCTGCGGATTTTAATCATATTTCAATGATAAGAGAGACGGCTTTACATACGTATGTATTGATTCAATTTCATTTGCTATAGATTATTTAATTAATAAAAATTACTTACGACGCACATAAAGAAAAAATTCAAGCTACCCTTCAAAGATAACAACCCTTACATACCTAGATTAAGTCATAAACTACCCCACGCATTCTGACCACAAAGAAATTTATCGTAAAAAAAAGCTGAGGATCAAATTATTCGATTCTAATTAGGGGGACACGTTCTTTTTTATTCGCATTTTTTTTAAAGGCTATATGACTTTGACACGCGACTGTATTGTGAAGGAACCCATTGAAATTGAAACCCTGCGAGGGGGGTATCAATTTTCAATGGGTTTTTTTTCCAAGGGGTATTTACATCCCCGCTCGTTCGGAGACGACGAAACATTGTTTTTGATGGGCCACCCAGTTTTGAAGTTTCATATTTTTTTAATAAAGGTTGTTTGATTTTTTGATAATGTTTCAATCCTCCCGCGAAATTGAAACTCTGCTTTTGATGTTTGTTTGTAGAGAGGTTTGATTGATTTGACGGAGTAATTATGATTTCAATTTTTGAAAATGTGATATTCGATTGAAGTTTTATTTTGTTGAGATTTATTAAGTAACTTGAAAAGGCTTCAAACTTTTTTCACATTCCGGTATTTTTAGCTTTTAAATTCTGTACCTACCTACTTTCGAAATTGATTGGATCAGATGGTTTTACATAATATTAGCATTATATCAATATTTTAATCTTCAAAAAAATTTTTTGCGAAGACCTTATGTGGCTTGTCAGTGGAGTTCTTATAAAACTATCAGGAAAAAAGACTATTCAATTTACTTGAGTTTTACTAGTTATTCGAGCCATCTTATCCAAAATATCTTGTATTTTGACTTATCAATAATGAAGAAGAAAATATAATCCGAGTATTTACAGGGCTTATGATCTGTCATAAGCTGGTTAAGTGATAACTTTACACACGTGCAACATTCACCGCTCTTCTTATGATTGATAACCACGCTACTTAAATTGTTGAAACTCCTGCATACATATATTGTAGATCTCACGACGCTTTACGTGTGAGTTCATTGGAGTCATCTTTGATTGGTTTAAGAAGGCTTATTACGTTGAGACTCTTTTAATATGGTGTATACAAGATCCTAAAGATTGTGAATAAAATATCTTGCTTAATTTATAAAAGTGCCGAACGATACTCCAATTAGGTTGGTAAATGATTTTTTTTATTATTTTAGTTTTACTTAGTACAGACCACTATAATAGTGGTATATAAAAATTCTTACCACATAGTGTCTGCTGAATCAATTGATGAAAAAAAATAATTTCGTTAATTAATCTGCCTTTAAATTACCCAATTACTAGCAAAAGTCATCTATGAATAAATTTCATATTATTTTTTTTTCAATCATCGAAAACATCCCTTATACGTGATCTTTCATCCCCTATCTACTCTTTTGGTTTACAATACCTTTGCAGAAAATCCACTAATGATAGTACAGTGTTAAGGTAGCAGACGAGTTCAGGGGTGCATAGTACAGCCTGATGAAGAGGGGTGGCGAGATGGAGACAGCCTACCTGGCCACGGGTTGATCGCTACTGCGCATGTTGGGGTATTGTCATCATTGTCTTTAAAAAAATTAGGGGAAAACAACCCAATAACATTTTTTTCTTAATATAGGTAATTTCATATTTTCATTGATTGATTAGGCAGTTACTTTGTGGTAAAATTTATCAATTTTCAACTGAAATTTTACTTAGTCAATACCACTAATAATTTATAACATTGTGGTGTGGTAATATAACACTCTCGTTATCATTCATTTTTCATTTTGTGTAATACTGCTTAAAAACTCTTCTTCGCGACTGCCAGAATAACAATATAATGTTTAAACAAGTGATATTCACTCTTATATTGTGTATTAAAATCATCGTTAACTTTGTGGTATGGTAATATTTCAAGTCCACAAAAACTTATATTATACAAAGTGATCAATAATTCGAAAACAACGATTTGAAATTGGTTCATATACATAGAAATTCCAAGAATTTGGTTAGTGTGGTTGTCAATAATGGGTAGAATTGTTTAACGTTACTGTGTGTAAAGTGATCACTTAAACTAGCCTATGATGGTCTTAAGCCCCGTAAATGCCCATACTTCCGTGTTCTTCTTCATCTTTGATGTCAAAAAATAATATGAAAAAACTCCTATACTTGGAGATAATCTAGATTTTGTGAACAAATATTTTGACACACGTTGAAAAATGTTGACAAAATGTTGTAAATTATAGTTACTTTAAACATAAAGATTAAACCCACTTAGAAGTAGGAAAGGCTATAAAACTTGGACCCTGAGTAGGAACACAATAAGCATAAGCCGTAGATAGATTTTAAAGTTACTTGGACCAGTAATAATTCAGCGTTGAAATTACTTTGAATGAATTTACTTGTATTTTTATCCGCATTTTCAATTGATTTTTTTTTACTTTTGAGATTTATGCATGTTTAAATATATTGCGTCCAATGGTTTCTTATCTCTGGAGGGATGCCTTCTGCCAACGGAAGAGTTTGTACGACATTTGAACAAGGCAAAGTAGCGTTAATTAATGGCAGGCTGCTCCTCGCAGGATAATTCCAGGACCAAACAACAAAAGGATCTCGGTGAATACGTCTGCGTAATTTGTCCTTTAGAAAAACTAACCAACTAGCATTCATTTATTTCAATTATGAAACTTTACCTTCAATAGAGACGATCCTAGACGTTCCTGTAAAATTAATGCAACTTGCTTTTTGTCTAATGTGGTAATGTACTTTACATTCGAATAAAATACTACATATTTTACTCTATTATGAATTTAAAATATTTAAAAAAAACTTGTGTACATAATGTGAGGTATGTCAAATATAAAAATATAACACTTGTTTAAGACCACTTTTTGACTTTATTTATTTAAACACGACTAGTTTCAAGAACTGCAGATATTCTCATTAAAAGGTAAAAATACAAACAGTTTGTACATTCGTTTATTGATGAGAACATCTGTAATTCTCGAGACTGATTGTATTTACATAAATAAACTTAAAATATTTGTAATACTGCTGTTTTATTCATATATTTAATTTCTTTTGTAATTCCACAAAGCTAATGCAAAATCAACAAATAATGTAGTTTTTATTTTAAAATTTTTTTATTGTTAATAAGATGTAAGACAAGTTACTGTTAAACCACTTATCGAGATTTTCGTCTTACAGCTCCAAGACGTACTTGTCTCTCCGTCAGGACAATTACTACATTAGTATAAAAAATAACTTAAAAACAAGTGGAGTAATCCAGATTTTCAAATTCAAAGCTGAAATAAATGACAATCATTTAATTCCAATAAATCTATCACGATTAAATCTTCCATAAATATTTAAAACACCAACCTCTCGCGATGTTAGTTCATCTACTTAAGCGATATATAAAAATATGGAAAAGAACATATATTTATGAAAAGTATTATAATACCATCGTACAAAATGCTTAGTTTTCGAGTATTTTCAGTGATGGATGTCTTGTGTTCATCCTGGAAATAAATAAAGTAGGTATATTTTACATTTAATCTTGGCTTATTTACTGGCTTAGTGGATGACTGGATACAAACACGACTAGTGATACTAGAATCTATGGTTGAATTTCAAGAGAAAAGGCCATAAATTAGGTCTATTTTTGTACTTCCTGATTTCAGAATTTATTTCTATACGCAATATTTTCAGTATGTTCAAATATTTATTCACAAAATCTGGGTTTGTCTACACTTAGCAGTTGATGCATCTCTTCAAACACGTCCGGGGATTGTTCCGGCTTCTGACCTGACAATTTTTAAGCATTTGACATACTTTTAAGACTTCCTCGATCTTTCTTTGCCTCTATTTCTAATTACATTTGACAATTTAATTTGTTTCTACACTTTTCTTTGTAACCGTTCTTTCTGCATACATTTGAATCACGTGCCCAAACCATCTTTTTTGAATGCTATCAGTAACGTTTATTTTTTTGTGTAACAATTACATTTAATTTTTATAATTTCATTTTAAGTCTAAAACCATAATTCTTGTACTGTATGTTAAGTAAGAGGGCCAGGATTTTTGAAAGTGTATTTCTTCTCTTCATTTCCATATATTACACGTTGTGTTCAGTTAAATACACTACATACACACACACACACATATATATATATATATATATATATATATATATATATATATATATATATATATATATATATATATATATATATATATATATATATATATATATATATATATATATGTAATAAAATAACTAGGTACCTACCTATACATTTTATTAAGTACTTACAAAAAGTACCTACATAAAACAGTTCTACCACCAGATGCCGCATGCGTCGCTCAGAAGAAAACAAAAGACTTCCGATAATATTATTGACTGTCAGAATCAGATAGATAGATAGATAGATAGATATAAAATTATTATAAAGATAAATTAAGAATAAACTTTAATTACAAAGCAACACATTGTTTATTTTATATACACCCACTTTACATATTATTTACACTTAATTTTCAAAAGGAAAATATTACCACGTTATAAAACGACAATAAAAGTTTATTCTTGGGTATTGGTCGGTGAGAAGCATACCAATATCCTCGGTTTCTGTTATTTTCATGACTAGTTTTATAAAATCATTTGCATTCTGAGTTTTCGAGGTTAAAATAAATGCGTATCTTGTAAAGTGATCCACTAAGAGATGTAGATATTTTTTTGTTGATCTTGAACCTCCTAAACCTCCAATTGTGTCTAAAGATATTATTTCAAAAGGCTTTGTGGCCGGGCCTAGATGAGACATAAATCCAAATTTCTTTTGTCCTCTTGATTTATTTTTAATACAAATTTCACAATTTCTACAAATTGTTTTTATGTTTTTCGTCAAATTTTTGGCTGTGTAATGTGGACTAATAGTCTTTTGCATTTGTCCAATTCCAATATGGCATAGGTTTTCATGTATGTCTTTTATGATTTCGATGCTAAACGGTTCTGAAAGAATAATTTTTTCTTTTTTCTTTTAGTTTTAATAACTTAGAATTTATTAGAGAAACATTTGAACCTGAATCGTAAATTCCAAATATTTCAATTTGATCATTTAGTAATAGTTTGACATTTATTAATGGTGTTACTATTCGTTTTTTTGATCGGTTTCGTTTAACTTAGCTTCTATAACTGAATTGTTTACATGTCTGATAGTATTTTTATTATTAAACTTATACCAGTCCCTTCACTACAAGAAGATGATCCGGAGGACGAGTGAAAATTTTACTATGAATTTTCATCCCCAAGGGGGGAGATGTAATAAAATAACTAGGTACCTACCTATACATTTTATTAAGTACTTACAAAAAGTACCTACATAAAACAGTTCTACCACCAGATGCCGCATGCGTCGCTCAGAAGAAAACAAAAGACTTCCGATAATATTATTGACTGTCAGAATCAGATAGATAGATAGATAGATAGATATAAAATTATTATAAAGATAAATTAAGAATAAACTTTAATTACAAAGCAACACATTGTTTATTTTATATACACCCACTTTACATATTATTTACACTTAATTTTCAAAAGGAAAATATTACCACGTTATATATATATATATATATATATATATATATATATATATATATATATATATATATATATATATATATATATATATATATATATATATATATATATATATATATATATATATATATATATATATATATATATATATATATATATATATATATATATATATATATATATATATATATATATATACATATATATATATATATATATATATATATGTATATATATATATATATATATATATATATATATATATATATATATATAATAAAAAAAATATATATATATATATATATATATATATATATATATATATATATATATATATATATATATATATATATATATATATATATATATATATATATATATATATATATATATATAATGCCCGTCAAGGAAAAGTTTTCCTTCGATACAAAACGTGCGTCTCGAGTTGTGAATGATCCTGCAATTTAAAACGCATCCATCTACCCTCGTATCCCGGTTGACAGGTCACTATCTCCGACATTTGGATCATCCCTTATCAGTTTAGCAGGCCCGGAATCCATCTACCCCCTGAACTCATCAGCGTATCTCGGGGTCATTTTTAACCTTTGCCATACTCCAACATCCTTCGCTAATCAGAGGGCGGGACGGAAATAAGAATCTGACAGTCACGGAAGTGTTAAACTTTTTTTTGTTAAGTCTAACTAGTTAAATTAGTGATACATGTGTCTGTAACATTTTGAGTGTGTTCAAAAATCTGGATTACCTCAAGTAAGGAGTTATTTTTTACATTATTATTTGACTTCTCAATCAAATGAAAAGATTTCTTGAACGTTTTCCGCAAATACTTTGTGGAACATGTTATAATGTTTTTATAAAATTACTAGACTCTCTTTTTACCACTTTTTTTATTTAAATAATTCAACCAACAGGTTTGAAAAATACATTGTAATCATCAGGGTTTAACATTAAAAATATTAGAATACTTTCACAAAATTAAAATAAAAATAAAAAAAGAACTTCCACACTCCATAAAAATCCTCAATGTGAACATTTAGGATTTTTAAGGAGTGTGTGGAAGTTTTTTTTTTCACATGGAAAGAGTCTCTGCTTAATAAAAGCTTTCCTCACCCTACCATTGATGGCTATTGTGAACTCGCGCATACCGTGTTACGGAATGATCAATATCTATAAGTTTGATGAGTTTAAGTTGTGTGGTTGTCAATGGGTAGAATTGGTGAATTATATATATTTTTTTTGTTAACAAAAAATGGGAAATCAAGAATTTTTATTTTTCTTCGTTTCTTTAATTGAATACCTTGCTAATAGTTATTTCTGAAGATCGCTTTTCCTATCAATGTTTAAAATTATGTTCATTATATTATATATATTTTTTTAAATATTGTGTGTCAATCGGTCAAACTAGTTTGACACAAATTTCATTATAGAAAATGCTTTTGACAGATATAATCAAAAACATAATATTTGAAATTTGAAAATCGATTAATAATTGAGCTTTAGATTCACTTACAAAAAAAATGTTTTTACATTTGCGACATCTCAACATAGACGATATGATCAATCAGAACCAAAAATCTGGTGGTCTGCATAATTGGAGGGCATGTATGACTAGATGTGATGAAAGCCAGGAGTGTATGTCCATCCTCTCTGCCTATCCCTGCGGGGAAACAACGTGATGGTAGTAATAGTAGTAAAAGGATGTTTAGATGTCAAAGAAAATGTAAAAAGTATATTGACAACATTTTTAGTGTGTCCAAATACTTGTTCACAAAATCTGGATTATCTCCAATAACTTATTTTCATATTATTTTTTGATTTTATCAAAGATGAAGATGAATATTGAAGAATTTACGGGGCTGACGACCGTCTTAGGCTGGTTAAAGTGATCACTTTACACGATATTTTCTGGCGTTTCTCATGTGTGTGATTATAATCCAGGATTCGGACCAAACATAATAATAAAAGAGTTTCTGCTTAGTAAAAATCTTCTTTTCATCTCACCAATAGATGTCTCTAGTGAAGTTCTAGTGATTCAAGAAAAATGTTTCAAAATTGGTTCATATATAGAACTTCCAAGAATTTGAGTACACTACTCAGTTAGGTTGTCAATAATGGGTGGAATTGGTTAATGTTACACTTGTGTAAAGTGATCACTTAAACCAGCTTATGACGGTCGTCAGCCACGTAAATGCAGACTTCCAAATTCTTCTTTATCTTTGATGAGATGTCAAAAAATAGTATAAAAAGTATATCGCTCATATTTAACATAATTATAATTATCATAAATTTAAAAAAAAGTAAATAGATTATTAAACTATTAATTTTTTCCATGTTGAAATATATCCCAAGTAGGCATTGGTTTGTATCCAATCGTACATGTGTCTCCCACAATCCGGCGTGAAGTTGTCGCTCCGAAATGGGAAAAGTCACCCCGGCATATATTGGGGATGATTAATGGAAAAGGACATTAGGCTTTGTGGCACACCCTCTCCCCCTCCCTTACCCCTTCTCATCCCCTCTCCCGGTGTTCCCTGAAGGATTACACACTGTATTATACCGTCAATAGAAGGCAACTGATATCGAGATCTCATTACAAGGCGAGGCATCTATCTACCTATGTACAATGAATTACAGACATTCTCCTAACCCTCATTCATACCCAATGATGCATAGGGCACTGTATCAAATCAATGCAATGTTAGGTTGATTGTTAATTGTATAAAGGCAAGGTGATCAGTCTTTCGTTTCAGGTACCAATTCTAAGTAATTTTGAAGTTGTCCCACTGCATTTCCAAATCTGATACAGAAGCATATAGGCTTCCTTACAGACCATTTCTATGTTTAATAATAAATAAATATTGTATTAAAAAAAAATACCCTACCTTGAAATCGAACCCGGAACCTCCGGTATAGTAGCCAAACGCAGAAACCACTGCACTATGGAGGAAAACAAAACGATAAAAAAATAGCTTTATACACGGCATGTGATTTTTAGTTTACACACGTGCAACATTCACCATTCTACCCATGATTTATGACCACAATACTTAAATTTTCGGAACTCCTAGATAAAACCTAAAATCTGGTCAAAGATCTACTTTATCGGTAAGTATGACTAGATGTATGGATGTGAAGGAAGCTACGAGTGTATGTCAGCACAAAAGTGTGTGGAGTTTTATCCTTTCTGCCTACCCCTGCAAGGGAAACGTCACGATGGTAGAAGAAGTAAAGGTGAATAGATATATTGATCAATATCATGACACAGTACATTTCAGTTCAGAAGAGCCACCATTGTTGGATTGAGAGCGTTTTTATTTACCAGAGATTATTTGTACTGAATTCGTTATATCTTTTTGTATGTAACATTTGATAAAATATATTAAGCGATCAATAAAACAGAGCTTTAGAGACTTTTTGAATTCCCATAGACTAGTATATTAATATTACGTCATGCATAAAATATTTGAAATTGCATTTTTCCATTGAAGCGTAAAACACATTCATACATTGGACAGAACAAAACCATACATTTGTCCAATTATCCCGTCCGAACTAAACAGCAAATTCGCTCGTTTTACCATTCAGTTGGTTTTCCAACCATCCCTCTGCCCGGTTGAGGGGATGGCAGTCACCACACTACCACTTCTACAATCGGGGGTTGTAAAAATGTGAAAAGAGGCGTTCTATTTGATTACCCCCCCTCTGTGCCTTGACCATATGAATATCAAACCGCAGTATACAAAATTGAAAATAAGTAATTAATCCGAGTAAAAACTTCCGACAACTTAAAACCATTTTAAAACTACTTCATATTTTAAAACACATTTTTCTACGCCGAGCCTTCATTTCATTTCCCATTTTTAGTTGCAATCATCGACGCAAAATTTTCATGAAAACCATTTACAACAAACAAAAAAATAAAGTAATTAGCCAATAACTAAAAATATCCCCAGCATCTCTTAAACACATTTCCTCCCTTAGTTTGTATTTTAGACCTTTTTACAGTTATGCCAAAATTGTTAGCAATATTTTCGATTGCTCGTCGATTGTGGATGTTGAAGAACAGAGTCCACTTGATATTTTCTGGTCATTATTATTATTTTAGAGAATTTTTGTTCATTTATTTTTCAAAAATCTGAAGTGTAGGTAGGCCTGGGGTTGTTCAAGGGTGGGTAACTAGGGGTGGTTTTGTCCTACAATTTTCATTATTACTCCTTTAAATTGGAGTACTGAACCTGGTATTGAAATATTTTTAAAGTACAAAGCGAAAATCGTGTTTATTATAAATTTATTTGATATTTCTATTTATTTATTTTTTAATTAAAGCCTCTACTACGCAAATTGCAACTTAGTTGTTGGTGGTTTATTATGGTGTATTTACTGACTATTAGATATGTGTCTTAATTAGTCGCAGGACTACTGCGGAACGATTTTTTCGCTTAATCAAAAGCATTGTTAACTTTGTGGTAAATTATAATGGAGGCGGACACAGTCAATCTTCTTCTTCTAAACCTTACCCGTACCCAATCATGCATAGGACACAGCATCGTATTAAGGCAGTGTTATCTTGATCATTACTTACATAAAAGCAAGGTGAACATCCATACGCTTCAGGGATCAGTTCTGGGAAGTATTGATAAATATTAGAGTGTAAAATCACAAATATTTTTTATCAACCCTCCTGGGAATCGAACCCGAGACCTCCAGCACGGCAGCTAAACACGCTTACCATTACACGACGAAGGCGGAGTAAATTAATGTTTATTGTTAACATAAATTTTTTAACACTCTTCTTATAATTAATTTTTTGATTTGGCGTTTATTTTGTAGAACTTATTTTTAAATCAAACACAGATTTTTTGAGTCTACTAAGTTGTTTTTTTGTTAAAAACTACATAAAAATTAATATTTTAAAAATCATCCGCCTAGTTATGGCATTTTCAAACATATGTCTTTTCGAACGAATGCATTTTCAAACATTCGTTTGAAAATGCCATAACCAGGCGAAACAATTGTCACAACATTTAACTTTATGTATTTTTAAACAATAAAATACAACTAGAACAATTATAACAATAAAATACAACCAAGAAAAACATGGCACGATCAGGTATGCCAAATACTTGAAAGTGGTCAGGTTAGGAGTCGTAACAATCGGCGGGTATGTATGAGGAGATGCATGAACGTGGAAAAGGCGAAGAATGTTTGCAAAGACAGAGTGGTGTGGCGTTCTATTCTCTCTACCTACCCCTGTGGGGAAGCGGCGTGATGGTAAGTCAGTTAGTTAGTTAAATACAACTAAGAAGACTAAAAAAATTGTGTTTGATTTAGCAATTAATAATCTTTTTATCATCCATTGTTGACTTTGTGTAATACCACTTTAACAAACACTAGTGATAAATAATGATAAGGAGAGTGTTAAATTATCATACCGCAAAGTTAACAGTGCTTTTATTTTACAACATACACATTTTTTTACTCTTAAAGTATATTAAACTGTTTATTGTATCAAAGCTAGTCAGTAGTTCAAGTATCAACTAGATCCACATTGATACAAACCATCTGCTGTGAGATGTATGTGAGATTAAGATTCGCCGAAGCTAATATGAAACAGGTGTTTAGAAAGTCCTTCCTATATAATGTTTGACTGAGAATAGCTTCGGGAGATGTATTTGATCAAAAGCAGTTCAAGATAACAAGACGCAATCATCATAGGGCGACCATGAAATAATGAATATTTTTTCCGGGAGTAAATTTCAAAATATGTTCTACTACTACTTCTACCATCACGCCATTTTAGTGAGGGAGTAGGCAGAGAGGATAGAATGCCACACTCTTATATCCTGACAAACACTCCTAGCTTCCTTCACATATGTACATATGTACATGCCCTTCATACGTAGAATTTTGACACCAATAGATTTTAGGTTCTGATTGATTAAAATAAATATACACAAATAAAATATCTATACTTTTACTTTTTGAATAAATAAGATTTATTTTTACATTATTTACATCTCAACATAGATGAAGAAGAACACGGAAGTCTGAAAATGTTCAAGGCTTACGACCTGTCATAGGTTGGTTAAGTGATCACTTACAACACTTAACCAGCCTATGACAGTTCTTTAGCCCTCATGACATCATTATTCTTCTTCATCTTTGTCGAGCTATCAACAAAATAATAGTAAAATTAAGTTGTAATAAAATATTTATATTGATTTTAAAACAAGGTTATATTTAAATTTTATGAAGATTTCTATCTAACAGGAGCCATGGTCACCCCTCGCGGTTGAATAATTTACGATCAGAATCCCACCATACGATAGTTTAATGGCTCCCCAATCCAGATATACAGTGCCGTAAATAATAATTATTGTGTGGAGGGTATGACAGGGTGTCCAATATCAAAAAATTCGAGAAACACTGGCAATTAGAGCGTATATCGAGACATGTATAAAAAAACACACGCTTTTTCTTGTAAAACGAGAACGAATAGTTTCGGTAACAATTAAAATTCCTTTTGGACAAATGGATTAATTTATTACGGACATTTTTTATTCATTTGGCATACCGTTTTTATTATTTTTATACATTTAGTTTGATATTACTTAATTTATTTTATTATTTACAGCATTTTACGTGCTTTCAAATACTTGTTCATAGATCTGGGTTTCTCCAGTTAGAAGTTAATTTGCATTTTGTTACATATTGATATTTTGAGAATTATTTATTCGGAGTGAAGAAACCCAGATTTTTTAACAAGTATTTGGACACACTCAAAATATCGTTAACTTGAGGTTAGGTCCCATGATGGATTATGTATTAATTTTTATGAAATTCAAAGTAAAAATATTATTTTTATTTACTTTTATTTATGGTATTATTTTTTGGCATCTCATCAAAGATGAAGAAGAATATGGAAGTCTGGGCATTTACGGGGCTTACGACCGTCATAGGCTGGTTTAAGTGATCACTTTACACACGTGTAACATTCACCAATTCTACCCATTATTCACAACCACACTACTCAAATTCTTGGAAGTTCTATATATGAACCAATTTAGAAACCTTGTTCTCGAATCACTACAACTTTATTAGAGACATCTATTGGTGAGATGTAAAGAAGCTTTTTATTAAGCAGAAACTCTTTTATTTATGGATTTGGCATTTATAACTTCTTTTTATTTATGTATTAATTTTTAAATTAAACACGGATTTTTGAGTCTACAAAGTTTTATTTTATTAACAAAAACACATAAAAATTAATGTTATTATTTTTTATTTTTTTGTTAATAAAATACAACTTAGAAAACTCAAAAAATGTATTCGATTTAAAAATTAATACAAAAATGATTTTTTCATATAAAATATTACATCCATTAAATTGTAACAATTTTACAATAAAAATGTAAAAATAAATTTACCTCTACCTTCTAATTATTTCTTTCTCTTTATTTCCCCTCCAATCTTTCAATTAATAATTCCCCATTCATTTCAAATAATTCATTTTCTTTGATTGCCTTCGGATTCGTCTTGGGGCTTTATTTCTCTTTGTAAGTGATTTCGCTGATTATTTCAATCAAATCTTTCTGAATTTCTAGGCTCTAATTATTATGGATGATGACTTACTGAATAAAAAAGGTCTTTCCAGATATTCTAAAAATATTCGACTCAAATCAAAAGCTAAAATGATAAAAATGACAACGATATTTTCTGGCGTTTCTCATGTGTGTGATTTTAATCCAGGATTCGGCTTTAGTAAAAAGCTTCTTTTCATCTCACCAATAGATGTCTCTAGTGATTCAAGAATAATGTTTCAAAATTGGTTCATATATATAAAACATCCAAGAATTCGAGTAGTGTGGTTGTCAATAAAGGGTAGAATTGGTGAATGTTACACGTGTGTAAAGTGATCACTTAAACCAGCCTATGATGGTCGTTAGCCCCGTAAATGCCCAGACTTCA